>NC_081561.1:114856854-114876511 GCF_022355385.1 Mustela nigripes
GATTTTATTTGACAGGCAGAGATCACAAGAAGGCAGAGAGGCAGGCAGAGAGAGAGGAGGAACCAGGCTCCCTGCCAAGCAGAGAGCCCAATGCGGGGCTTGATCCCAGGACCCTGGGATCATGACCTGAGCTGAAGGCAGGGGCTTTAACCCACTGAGCCACCCAGGTTCCCCAATAAATTCAATATTTTAAAAAAAGAGAAAGAAATGACAAAATTACCCTAAATTTTGTGTGCATTATCCCAAATCATGTTTTTAAAGTTCTGTTATATAGGTATGTATACACAATGCATGCATGCTCATGTACACACACAATGTATGATATATAGTATATGTACATTTACATGCATATTACATATATAATGGTATGTATATATTTATAAACTGCATTACATGCAATCACAGTATATATCTTTCTACAACTCGCTATTCCACTTAACATTTTGTTTAATCTTTATCGATGTCTATAACTAGACATAAAGATCTAGCTCAATACTTTCTATTGCTATATGGTATTCTAATAGATCATTAATACACAACATATTTAGTCATTTCCTATTTGATGTGCATTTGAGTTTTTTTCATCTTTCCCTATTAAAAATAAAACTGTAATAAACATCCTCATACATAATGTCCTGTGTACATGTGTGAGCTTCTCTTACTTCTAAGGATTACTTCCTGTTACATGTGCAGCTAAAATGTTATTTGATATTGCAAATTGTTTTCCAAAGTGGTTGTATCAGTTTATAATTCTGTCATTGGTATGTAAGTTCTACTTTTTAACAAAAAATATCATCAAAAATAATTAAGGAAACATCCAATTCAAGAATTTAGAGGATGATAATCTAAAAAAAAAAAATTTAGAGAATATATGTCATCAAAAACTTGAGAAAGTAGCAAAGGGAAATAATGAAGAAAAGAGCAGAAGCTGATAAAATAGAAAGCATGAAAATAATGTGCACTGCCTAATTTTTTGGTTCAACTTTTGTATTTCTGTTAACTAAATCCTAATATGCATCATTCAATCAATGTTAACCACCATTATTAGCGGCATTATATAAGTACTCTTTTTTTTTTTTAAAGATTTTATTTATTTATTTATTTGACAGACAGAGATCACAAGCAGGCAGAGAGGCAGGCAGAGAGAGAGAGAGAGAGAGAGGGAAAGAGAGGGAAGCAGGCTTCCTGCGGAGCAGAGAGCCCGATGCGGGGCTCGATCCCAGGACCCTGAGATCATGACCCGAGCCAAAGGCAGCAGCCCAAACCACTGAGCCACCCAGGCGCCCCTATATAAGTATTCTATAGCTTTATTTCACTTTGGTTTGTCTCTTAAATATTGAGAGAGTAATTATTAAAATATTTTATTATTAGTGTGTCATTTTTGCATTTCTCTGTTTATCTTAAACCAAGATAACAGAAGAAAAACTTCGGGTTAGATGACAGTACATCATAAATATGTAGATATATTAACTATAGATATATTAGCTTTATGGGATTATTTGAAAACATAGATTATGTAGGTAAAAATTGAATTTAATTCTATGTGTAAATATCTGAAAGACGTGTGTGGGTGTGTGTAATCAAATAATTGTTTACAACAACATGCATTTACTGCAGTTTTTCTTCATGTTGATGTAATTTATTTAACCAATTATTTATTTGGGGTTCTTAAACTGCCCTTGACACTTCACAGTTTTAACTAATGCCAAAATAAATAGTTTCTGTAACCAAATATTTGTATAAGAATTCTTTCTTTAAATTCTAAAAAAATATAGTACATAATCATGAAAAATTTTAAGATGCTTTATACAAAATTGCTAAATTGCCCCTACAAAATGTTGCAACATTTTATACTTTCACCTGAAAACATGAAAGTATATATTTTCCCTACATACCATCATTAGTACTAAGAAAGTAATTTTTCAATCTTTGGTTATGTAAGAAGTAAAAATTTGTTTCTCACAGTCATACCATTAAGAATCAATAGAATGTAAGGAGCTCTTTTTAATTGTTTATTCACCATAACTTGCATTTTTAATGATTTGTTCATAGTCTATCCTCTTTTTCTGTAATGTGACGGTATTTTTCAGTGATTTTTATTTATTATATTAATTATCATGTAAAATAATCTTCTCATTTTCTCATTTAACTTTTTAATTTGTTCTGTTATATAGTGTAGCCTTTTATTGTAATGTTCATATTCTCAGTCTTTTGTGAGTTCAGTATTTTCCTAGCATTTGAAGAACATACACTAAGTCTCTACTTCCTGCCAGAAACTGTTCTAGATGTGAAGAAGACAATAAAAGATAAACACAGAAAAGGCCCTTCTTCTTCTTCTTCTTCTTCTTCTTTTTTTTTAAGATTTATTTATTTATTTGACAGACAGAGATCACAAGTAGGCAGAGAGGCAGGCAGAGAGAGAGGAGGAAGCAGGCTCCCCACGGAGCAGAGAGCCTGATGCAGGACTCGATCCCAAGACCCTGGGACCATGACCTGAGCCGAAGGCAGAGGCGTTAACCCACTGAGCCACCCAGGTGCCCCGTAAGGCCCTTCTTCTTGAATCTAACATCTATTCAGCAGTATTTCACCAATATTAAACACTATGTCATGATTCAAAACAACAGAAAAATATAAATAATTCACTGTTTTCCTAGCTATTTTCTGGTTTTTGCTTTATTTTTAATTGATTGGGAGCTTATTTTCTTATATAGTGTAATGATATTGCTTGTTTTTTAAAAACATATAAACAGTTATTCCCTAATTCTCCATTTGCACAAGGTTAAAATTGCCATATTTATCATAAACTAACTCTTAATTGTCCTAGAATCTTTTTTTTAAGCTTTCAGTAGGTTCTATTGATCTCCTTTATTTCTTGTTTGTTTACATTTGTTCTTTTAAAAGATTTGCACTGTTATAGTATGTTTCAACATTCATTTAGCTTTATAATAATTTTCCATTTATTATACTGCAGTCTACTGAATAATTGAATAAAACAAGCAGCATACATTTTAAAATGTGCAAAGAGTTTGATTATGAGTAGCATCACAGACTATTAGTTATATGTCCCCAAAAAGGTGAGAGATAAAAAGTTCTTTTAAATTGTTTTGAGTTAGCCTACTTTGAAAATTTTGCATTTTGCCTAACACCCCACTTTGCAATATGCTTCAGTTAAATCTTTCATCTTAATGTTCTATTACACTTGCTTATATATTTTCATCTTAATTTTCTCTTGCACAAATGCTCAAGTTTACATTAGGTATTGCAATATCATATGAGTAAAATTTTCCAACATTGTCACATTAAAAATAAAATTCTTCTCAATGAAAATACTTCCAGAATAATTATTATTAAAGTAGCAATAATCATGCCAATATTATTTTTAAAGACTTTATTTATTTGAGAGAGAAAAAGAGATAGAAATTAATGATTGACTTATACCATGTATTATCATCTTCAATTGCTATATCTCAAATGTTTTGAAAATAAATTTTTATTTCTTATATGTATCAATATGTTTTGAACTACTAAGATGGAAGAGTTCTAATATTAATAAGTCTCTGACAGCATCAATCAAAGTTGTTAGATAATTGAATGAATCAATAAGCCCAAAAGCCTGGCATCTGTTGTTCTCTTATGAAAACATGTAACTTGCTTTTTGGACACTGCCTAATACTTTCTTTTTCTTTGTTTTTTTTTTTTAAGATTTTATTTATTCATTTGACAGAGATCACAAGTACACATAGAGGCAGGCAGAGAGAGAGGAAGAGAAGCAGGATCCCTGCTGAGCAGATTGTCCAGCTGGGCTAGATCCCAGGACCCTGAGATCGTGACCTGAGCGGAAGGCAGAGGCTTTAACCCACTGAGCCACCCACGTGCCCCCTAATACTTTCTTTTATCTCTGAAGGCTAAAATGAAATTGCAAAATTAAAAAAAAACAAAAACAACAACAACAAAAAAACTCACCTGTAAGTCCCACTTTGTTTATCAAAATGGATAAAAGGGTCAGCTTCTAGCTAAATTACCTAAGAAATTTAAAATCAGACCAGACCTCCTGGTGGACTTTTTCCTTATAATCTTTAGTATCTTTTCTTGTTAAAAATGTTTATGGCAGCATTTTTATGTATTCAGTAGTTAGAGAAGTGAGCTGGATTCTTGTCCAGGTTTGTTTTACATTTATTCTCTGATTTTGTTTTCTTTCAGGAAAATCACCAGTACTTTTTAATTCAGTGATAAGAATGTGCATGTTTTCTTAAAAAAGTATAAAGATATTTAGAAAAACAATCATAAAGTTGCCATTGATACTTTGCAAAATATCACAATATGTTGATAATGCATAGATGGCAATTATTATATAATTTCTGTGAATGCACCATGTGGAAGAAATTTCTATTTTTAATTTTCCTTTATAATTTTTTTTAAAGATTTTATTTATTTGTCAGAGACAGAGGGAGAGAGAGCGAGAGAGAGCACAAGCAGACAGAGAGGCAGGCAGAGGCAGAGAGAGAAGCAGGCTCCCTGCCGAGCAAGGAGCCCGATGTGGGACTCGATCCCAGGACCCTGGGATCATGACCCGAGCCGAAGGCAGCTGCTTAACCAACTGAGCCACCCAGGCATCCCTCCTTTATAATTTTTATTAAATTTTATCAGCCCCTTTGCAAATGTGAAGAATGCAGGTCCTTCTTTTTCTCAAAGATATTATAAAAGTATTTTAAAACACTGGAATTTTATTCTCTTATCATTATTACTACTAATAATGCATGTGACAAGTGGAGAGTAAAGCTATGTAATCTTTGATTTTAAACTTGATTTAAAAAACTAAATATTCTTTACTTTTAGCTGAAGAATAAAAAAATATCTAAAACTGTTCTGGGGTATATTCATATAAATAGTTCATTCAAAAACATGCTTTAAGATTTTGGTTTTGTTTCCTCTCTTCTACATTTTCTTTTACTTTTCTGTCAAGTTAGGGCACTCAATACCTCTGCTGAGAGGTAGAAAGTTCTTAACATTCTCAAAATAATTAAGTAGTTTTTAATCTTCTAGTTAGTATACCGTAAGTGTGTATCTGGCATTTAGAAAGTAATTTATCTAGCAGGATATTCTGGATGGCCATAGCTTTAGTAAGGGTAAAAAGCTGAATGCAGAAGTTAAATTCAGTTGGCAAGCATATTAGTATGACCACCAATCCATGTGGCAATTAGGAAATGAAGGACTGTGTAAGGAGAGCACAAGGTTGGCCTGAGGACAAATCTGGGTTAAATCTGGGATAACCAGAGAAACAAGAAGATGAATGAAATTCATTTTTTGAACATGCTGTTTACTTCTTGAACTGGGACATTTGCCATCCTGTTTTTTTCCTCCCCTTAATTATACCCTTGCATTGAATTACATCTTCAATCATTCCCTATTCATTTTCTGTCTCCTGAAATGCTTATACAAGAAAATCTTTTATCAACCACATTCTCCTTCAATGCAATCTAATTCTGTAAAATTACTTTTAGTTATTACAAAGTAATATTTTTATCATGGAATGTCTGGAAACAATATAACAATAAAAAGAGGAAGACAAATCACACATATATAATCACTTAACTTTTTTTTCATATTTTCTTTGTGTCTCTTGCTAAATATCTTTTTATGGAATTGTGATCATATATACATTTCTGTCTTGTCTTCTCATTTAAAAAACATTAGCTATTTCTCTATTTTACAAACTCTTTCTAAAAACATTGAAATAATGGATGATATCCATTTGTAGCTGCCTTATAACTTAGGAAGTCCAGTATGGAGAATATAAGGTATTTTATTTTTCATCTATCCTCCATTATATATATTTTAAATTTCTTATCATCCTTCTCACATTACTACCTTCTCAATTCTTTCTCTACACTAAAATGTCAAATACATTTAATCCTATAATAAATTCCTTGACATCTATTAGTGATATATATACATTCTTAACTTTTCTATTTCTCTCAAGCTTTATCTGATCTACCAACAAATTCTTTTGGCTTGATCTTTCTGGAGTCAGACTTTTAACCTCTGCTTAGGATGCAGAAAATTGAAATGAGCATTACTTTCACCATAAAATAAGAAAATAAGGTAATAAAAACACTATAATTTTTGTTGAGTCTATCAGATTGCTGAGATCACAGAGTAATCAACTAGTGAAATCTAAGAGAAGTTGAATGTCTTCATGGAATGACAAGACACTGGCTTATTTGAGATAGAGAACAGAAAAAACAAATAAACAAACAAACAAACAAACAAAAACTGCCAAACTAAACTCTCCAGCCAAGTGTGGGCTAACATGAGAATATAAAATCCCTGAGTGCTTCAGACATAAAGAAAGACTGCACCTATTTTCATGTTCTACCTCATGGATCTCATAGTGTGCCCCCCAAAAAGTGGTTTTGGAGGGAAGAAGGCAGAAAACTAGAGAAAGCCCCCTTTTCTGCTGAGGAAAGACAGGGAGTTTTGACTGTATTTCTCTTTTATATAGAACAAAATTAATCCTCTGGAGGAAAGGCAGCAAAATCTGTCACCCTTAGGGCACAGATAAAGAGTCATTATATTTGGAGTAAGGGAACAAAAAAACCCTAAGAACTCTCTCAGGAAAAAGCAGGGAAAGGCACTGGGCCTAGTAACTATTTCCTAACACTAGAGAGGGAAAAAGAAACAGCCCCTTTCAACACAGAGTCTGCCTAAAATTGAGAGTGAACCAGGACAAAGAGAATGGCCCACATTCCTAACCACAAAGCCAGAAGGAAAAGACTAGCAAGTACTAGCAGTTTATCTCCAGAGGACGGATCAACAGGGAAAGATCAAAGCTGAAAGTGGAATACAAATCATGAGAAAAATCCTCCAGGAATCCACGTCACACCCTACGCACAAAGTAAACTGACAAGAATTTGAAGATATGGCACAACAAAAACCAAACTAAAATTAATTTCTATTAGATTGATTTAATTCCTATAATAATTGTTTCATAGAAGTGACATGATTATTTCTAAAAATAAGTACAACTTCTGTTTCAATTTCTACTGTCTTACACACAATGACAAACCTCCCATAGCAAATTACAAGACATGCCAAAAAGAAGAGGATGTGGTGGGGGGCAACTTTCAAGAGAAAGAAAGCAACAGAACCCAACTCAGATATGATGGTCTTTTGAGAACATCAGACAGGAAAATTAAATTAGTTACTCAGTATGTTAAAAGTTCAGGAAAACATGGAAAACCTGCGTAACATGCATGAATTTCAGCAGTGAGGTGAAAAATCATTGTGCAGATAGTTACATCTCTGTGCATTCATCAAAACTCCTGAAATTTGTACTAAAAAGAGTGAGTTTTATTAAGCATAAAATAAATTGTGTGTGTGTGTGTGTGTGTGTGTGTGTGTGTATCTTTAAATTCTATTTTCTATTTTCTCTGCAGCTACCATCCTTGTCCAAGTCACATACAATCTCTGTCTGGAATATATAAATAACTGGACATTGATGGTACTACTGACAAAAATGAAATGCCAGTTCTAAATTGGGAGTCAAAAAGGTAAAAGGTACACCTTAAATTTGAAAGCATTGTGAGGCACAAATTACAAGATGTCTACCTGTCTTCATCAAGTTCATGAAGAGCTTGCTGTTCTTACTTAAATGTCTCTCAGCAGGAAAAACTTTTACCTCCTTCTCCTTGTTATAATTTGGGGTCATTTTTGCTACTTCATCTCCTCCCACCTCTACTATTTTAATTCTAAATCTTCATTTTTGCTCATTTTTCTCCAAGAGCTGCTTTTACTATTTTTCTTTTCTCATGCAGTCAATGAGTAGGGTAGTGAGAAATAACTTGCATGAAAAATTTAGATTTAACCAAAAAACTATCTTTTTAAATTTAGCATGTCAGAAGCTATCCCCTTTATTTCTCTTATGATACAGACTTGTCTTAAAATATAGGCCTTTCTTTTCCTTAAAACAATATTATAAGAAGACTCTATTTCTATAGAAAGCATTACAGTGTTATTTTCTATACTTAAAACACTTTTTTAGTCACACATTAGGATAAGATGGTTTATAAATTCAACTTTTCTTTATCACTGTCTTATTTCATGCTTATTTAGAATATAAAAAACAGGGGCGCCTGGGTGGCTCAGTGGTTTAAGCCGCTGCCTTCGGCTCAGGTCATGATCTCGGGGTCCTGGGATCGAGTCCCACATCGGGCTCTCTGCTCGGCGGGGAGCCTGCTTCTCTCTCTCTCTCTCTCTCTCTCTCTCTCTGCCAGCCTCTCTACCTACCTGTAATCTCTCTCTCTGTCAAATAAATAAAAAAAATCTTTAAAAAAAAAAAAAAAAAAAAGTTTAGAATATAAAAAACAACCTGAATGCAACTTTTTGTAGAATTAGAAAATCACTGACAAAATATCTCTTCTATATAACATTTAATTTGTAAAAAAAGAAAAAAGGAAAGAAAAGAAAGAAAATTAATTCTTGAGACTTTTCCTCTTAAATGACAATGTCATTGAAATTTTCTAGGCATCCTGTTCCTCTTTGACTGATTAAACTTTTCCAAAATAAATACAATTTCTCATATTTAATCTCTTGTTTTTAGTCATCTGAATTAATATAAACATGTCTCTTGAACTTATTGTTTTTGAATTTATACTTACGGTCTATCTTTTCTTCTAAAGTATATCTTAAACCAAAATTATCCCACCCTGAAGTGTCTATAACAACTGTAATTCTAAAAGGAGTTCAAATATATTCCTATTCTTTTCATTGTGCTTTTCCTCTATATTTCTCCCTTTCACTTTCCATCATTTTAGATGTTTACTTCCTTTTTTTTTTTTTTTCTATTCTCTTTGAAAGTTTCCATTGTAAACTAATCCTTACCATTTAGAAGGACTGAGGAGGGGCACTTGTGTGGTTCAACCGGTTAAGCATCTGCCTTTGGCTCAGGTCAGGACCCTGACTGGTAGTAGTTATCACATTTTACAGAAAAATAATTTTATATCATAGATTCTCATATTTGGTTTCTGTGTGTAACCAGTAACACTTTGCTGTGCGATTTAGTAGAAAGAAGAATTACTTTAATATTAGCAAATAAAAATATTCCATTAAAATAATTTGATAAGATGTGGGTATTTTCTTTTCTTTGAGTTATGGTGCTTGAAATATAGTTATATTTATATACATATGTGTGTGTATGTGTGTGTGTGTAAATAATATATGTTATATTATTTTTATTTAATGAGTTAATGTAATAAGTTCAACATAAAGTTTTCAAATACTTGGTGGTAGTATTGACTACTTTGTACTACTTCTGGTATGCTGCAATATGATAAAACAAGCATATTTAGAAAATTCTCAATTAATCTCTAATAAAATTAATTGATTAACCTTTAACATAAAATAATATTAAAATAACTAATCAAAATAAAATACAAATTATGGCCCTTTTAATTAAGAAACTTGCTGTTGGGGGTGCCTGGGTGGCTCAGTGGGTTAAGGCCTCTGCCTTTCGGCTTGGGTCATGGTCCCGGGCCCCGCGTCAGGCTCTCTCCTTGGGGGTCCTGCTTTCTCCTCTCTCTCTGCCTGCTTGTGATCTCTCGTTTGTCAGATAAATAACTAAAATCTTTAAAAAAAAAATAAAAAGAAAGAAAGTGGCAGTTGATGTTATCAATTTCTGGCAATAATTCAGATAAATTTAATGGTTGATAAATAAATCTGCCACTAAAATAAATATGAGATTACAGAATATGGGCTGGAGGTAACTAATACTCCAAATTGAGTTTCCAGATTATTAAAAGTGTGCTTTTTTTTTTTATCAGTTATCTATGGTATTTACCTTTATTCACAGGAATTGTTACATTTTACTTAGATGATTATTTTTACAAGTTTTACTACATTCTCAAAGGAATGAAGCAAAAAAATAAATCAAAATTTTAAGACTAAATTTGATTATTTCAGAGGAATATTTGTAAAACATTGATCTAATATTTAGTAGTCTCAATTTTTTGTGTTAACTGGAAATCTTGGTCAATTCTTGATTCAACAAAGTTATTAAGCAAAAACACTTTAACACTTTGCAAGAGAAGTGAAATTCAGAAATGTTACTAGTATGATGAATATGTATTAAATACAATGCTGTCTTCAAATGAGAGTTAAGAAGTTAAAATTGTGTTAATGTGGTATAAACAAGATAAATTATGTTGCTCTTTCCAGGTTACATCACTTCCTACTAGAGCATTTGCCTAGGAATTTAGAACACTCTGGGTATGGCAGAGGGCATGCTATTAGAAATGGCTAAATATAGGAAAAACCTGGTTTCCCATGTGCCTGTGTAGATTAGTTGGTAATGCTTATCCAGGGAGCTAGGTGGAAGATTCTTAATCTATGTCATTTTTCCATGGTAAAGAATACTACGGTATATTAGTGATATCAGCTCTGAGTGACAGAGAGGAATTTGTGACTCATATACTGTGTGTGTGTTTATTTTTCTAATATCTACTTTTTTAAAGATTCCAGTATCTTCCTTTATGAGGTTTAGTGAGAGATACAGAGGGTTGGAGATATAATGAATTTTCAAGGATTATTTTCATAAGCAAGACAAAAAGTAATGTCCATGTGTGGGTACAGAGACATTCTATGGCAGAAAGGAGCTATTGAATATTTTTAAAGGCAGGGCTGATAGGACTAACACAGAGGGACTCTGAATAAACCCTGATATGTGGAGGCAGTGGAGACTGATGAATCCACTTGCAAGTGTGTGCGCCTGTTTTAGCAATTCAGTGCTAAAGATCAAGCTACCTGAGACGTTGGTAGATTAAAACAACCATTTAGGCTAGAAATTCTATGGAATAACAACTTAATCTGGACTCAGATAGCTAGTGGTTATAATCTCAGCTAAGATTACCTAAAATCTAAGATCTAAGATGTGCCTATACTTACCTGGTTGTTTCCACATTGGATTGAATGGGGCAAGATAACCTCACTAATGCAATTCACATTGTGTGCTAGAAGCTTGGGCATTTCAGTTTTCCTCTATATGCCTTCTTAACCTCTTGTTAGTCAAAGTAGATTTCTAACATGCCATTCTTAGGAAAGTTGTTCCAAAAGAGCTAATGCAGAAACTGCAGAGTGTTCCTTTTGTTGTGTTGTTGTTGTGGTGGTGGTGGTTGTTCTTAATTTAATTTAATTTGTATGTGTGTGTGTTCCAAAATTCACTCTTTATACATCACACTCCACGCTCCATCCAATACGTGCCCTCCTTAATACCCACCACCAGGCTCACCCAACCCCCCACACCCCTTCCCTCCAAGACCCTCAGTTTGTTTCTCAGAGTCCACAGTCTCTCATGGTTTGCCTCTCCCTATAATTTCCCCCAATTCACTTTTCCTTTCCTTCTCCTCATATCCTCCATGTTATTCCTTATGCTCCACAAGTAAGTGAAACCATATGATTATTGACTCTCTTAGTCACTCGGCATGATCTCCTCCAGTCCCATCCATGTTGATAAAAAAGTTGGGTATTCATCCTTTGTGATGGACGCATAATATCCCATTGTATATATGGACCATATCTTCTTTATCCATTCACTGGTTGAAGGGCATCTCAGCTCTTTCCACAGTTTAGCAACTGTGGCCATTGCTGCTATGAACATTGGGATACAGATGGCCCTTCTTTTCACTACATCTGTATCTTTGGGGTAAATACCCAGTAGTGAAATTACAGGGTCATACTGTTACTCTATTTTTAATTTCTTAAGTAATCTCCACTCTGTTTTCCAAAGTGGCTGCACCAACTTGCATTCCCACCAACAGTGTTAAGAGGGTTTCCTTTTCTCCACATCCTCTCCAACACTTGTTGTTTACAGTCTTGTTGATTTTGGCCATTCTAACCGGTGTAAAGTGATATCTCAATGTGGTTTTGATTTGAATCTCCCTGATGTCTGAGGATGATGAACGTTTTTTTCATGTGTCTATTAGACATTTGTATGTCTTTCATGGAGAAGCGTCTGTACATGTCTTCTGCCCATTTTTTGATGTGATTATCTGTTTTGTGTGTGTTGAATTTGAGTTCTTTATAGATCTTGGACATCAGATCTTTGTCTGTAGGGTCATTTGCGAATATCTTCTCCCATTCCGTGGGGTACTCTTTGTTTTGTTGACTGCTTCCTTTGCTGTGCAGAAACTTTTGATCTTGATGATATCCCAAAAGTTCATTTTCTCTTTTGTTTCCTTTGCTTTGGAGACAAGTTGCTGTGGCTGATGTTGAAGAGGCTATTACCTATGTTCTCCTCTAGGATTTTGATAGATTCTTGCCTCTCATTGATGTCTTTTATCCATTTTTAGTTTATCTTTGTGTATGGTGTAAAACAGTGGTCAAGTTTCATTGTTTTCTACATAGCTATCTAATCTTTCCAGCACCAATTATTGAAGAAACTTTTTCCACTGCATATTTTTTCCTGCTTTGTCGAAGATTACTTGACTATAGAGTTGAGGGTCCACATCTGTGCTCTTTATACTGGTCCATTGATCTATGTGTCTGCTTTTGTGTCAGTACCATGCTTTCCTGATGATCATAGCTTTGGAGTAAAGCTTGAAAATAGGCAAGATGATACCACAAATTTTGTTTTTCTTTTTCAACATTTCCTTAGCAATTCAAGCTCTCTTCTGGTTCCATGAGCAAGGGATGGAATAATCAAGATTAGAGCAGAGATCAATGAGATAGAAATTAGAGATACAGTAGAATACATCAACGGAACTAGAAGCTGGTTGTTGTTTTCGGAAGAATCAGTAAGATCAATAAACCACAGGGCAAACTAATCTAAAAGAAATGACAGAGGACCCAAATTAATACAATTATGAGTGAAAAGGTAGAGATCACCTCTAACACCAAGGAAATAGAAACGGTCATCAGAAACTATTATCAACAGTTATGTGCCAATAAGTTAAGCAAACTAGATGAAATGGATGAATTCCTGCAAACCTATGAACTTCCAGAACTGAATCAGGAAGAAACTGGCAACCTGAATAGACCAATATCTAGGAACGAGATTGAAGCAGTGATCAAAAACCTCCCAAAAAACAAGATCCCAGGACCTGCCAAATTCCCTGGAGAATTCTACCAAACGTTCAAAGAAGAAATAATACCTATTCTCCTGAAGCTGTTTCAAAAAAGTAGAAACAGAAGGAAAGCTTCCAAACTCTTTTTATGAAGCCAGCATTACACTGACCCCCAAACCAGGGGATTCTGGTTTGGGGATCAGACCCCACCAAAAAGGAGAATTTCAGACCAATATCCCTAATGAATATGGATGCCAAGATTCTCAACAAGATCCTAGCTAATAGTATTCAACAGTACATTAAAAAGATTATCCACCATGACCAGGTGGGGTTTACCCAGGGGATGCAAGGTGGTTCAACATTTGCAAATCAATCATTGTGATAGAATCAGTAAGAGAAGAGAGAAAAACCACAGGGTCCTCTCAATTGATGCAGAAAAAGCACTTGACAAGATACAGTATCCATTACTGACTTAAGCCCTTCAAAGTATAGGGGTAGAGGAAACATACCTCAACTTCATAAAATCTATCTATGAAAAGCCCACAGCAAACATCATCCTCCTTGGGGTAAAGCTGACAGCCTTCCCTTTGAGATCAGGAACATGACAAGGATGCCCACTCTCGCCACTGTTGTTCAACATAGTACTAGAAGTGCCAGCAACAGCAATCAGACAACAAAAAGAAATAAAAAGTGTTCAAATTGGCAAGGAAGAAGTCAAACTCTCTCTCTTTGCAGACGACATGATACTTTGCATGGAAAACCCAAAAGACTCCACTCCCAAACTACTAGGACTCATACAGCAATTCAGTAATGTGGCAGGATACAAAATCAATGTACAGAAATCAGTTGCTTTCTTATACACTAACAATAGAATATACAATATAACTAACATATAGAAAGGGAAATGAGAGAATCAATTCCACTTACTATAGCACCAAGAACCATAAGATACCTGGGTATAAACCTAGCCAAAGAGGTAAAGGATCTGTACTCGAGGAACTATAGAACACTCATGAAAGAAGCTGAAGAAGATGGGAAAGATGGAAGAGCATCCCATGCTCATGGATCAGAATAAACATTGTTAAAATGTCTATACTGCCTAGAGCAATGTATACTTTCAATGCCATCCCAATCAAAATTCCACTGGCATTTTTCAAAGAGCTGGAACAAACAATCCAAAAATTTGTATGGAACCAGAAGAGATCCCAAATTGCAGAGTGTTCTTAAAGCCCAAACTGCAGGACTCATACAACTGTCACTTCCACCTTATTTTATATGTAAAATCAATTTCCAAAGTCCAACTGCAGTTCAGTGGGTAGGAGAATAGACTCCACCTCTTGATGGGACAAATGACAAAATATTCTGACCATGCTGTAGTCTACCACAAGGACCATCCTATTGTTGGCAACTTATAGGATGCACAAAACCTTTTTCAAAAATAGTTTTTGGGAGACTAGAGAGGAAAATCATTAGTCACATTTTAGGAAAATTAAAAAAAAATAGGGGTACACTTCTTTCATCTATATGCAAATTTAATTTTAGGATTCATGTCTTATTTCCCTCTTCGACCAGTACAAGAGCATCTGTCATATAGTGGGTGGAAGTAAATATTAGTTGAGTTATTAATAAATGAATTTGAAATGTGTAACTTTGGTTATGAGTTTTTAAAAAGCAGTTTCCGGGGTGCCTGGGTGGCTCAGTGGGCTAAGCCGCTGCCTTCGGCTCAGGTCATGATCTCAGGGTCCTGGGATCGAGTCCCATATCGGGCTCTCTGCTCAGCAGGGAGCCTGCTTCCCTCTCTCTCTGCCTGCCTCTCCATCTACTTGTGATTTCTCTCTGTCAAATAAATAAATAAAATCTTTAAAAATAAATAAATAAATAAATAAAAAAGAAAAAAATTATTTAAAAAGCAGTTTCCTATTATTTTCTGTGCCTCTTAGTCTAAAAGACAACTTTACTATTAAATGCTAGGGCATATTTTGAATTGCGCAGTTTGGGACCAGAATATGATGATGTTTAATCAGATGAGCAAGGGAGCCTTATGTTCATTCAATGTGTTACCAGTGTTAAAGGCAGTGAACTACAAATTGGATAAAAATTGTTATAGTATACTTTCATTTTTGTAGTAGCACCACATTAGCATAGAAAATGTGAAGGCATTTATTGACCACTAGTATTTCTATGTAGAACTTCTCATAATGATCATATATTTATGGCCAAGCATATTTTAAACTTAAAGAATTTTTAAATGTGATGAAAGTACTAAAAATATTTCCAATGAGAGTGTTGCCACTTGGAATTCAAATTTCAAGTTCAGCTACTAAAAACTAAGTAGTCACTATGCATGGGAAGAATTATATGTGTGTATTTACGGGCTGGGTGGGATAATTACAGATTACAAGGGAAAAAATTAAGTGCACAAGTTAATGACCATTTTAAAATGTTTTGAGGAAAATCTAAATAGTTTATTTTCAGCTAATATTTAAAATATTATCAGATAAAATTGTAGCTTTTCAGTCATGATGAAGATATGACTTAGTTGAATACACCCTCAGTATTTTAAACAAGTTTATCATCTTATCAAGGAACTATATGGGTCTATAAGCTAATTAGAAATACACTTAATATAAGTTATGAAAGTAAGCATTAATGATTAAAGAACTTTAGAAATCAACAAAGCCTAGTTAATTGAAAACACTATACTGTGTAACTCAACTAATTTGCAGAATTTTTTTTTTCAAGTACTCCTGTGAAGTGTAGTCAAGCCTCCTCAAAGTTAAGGGATCACCCACAATATCATGAATTAGTTATAAAATTCATAAGTCCATGATCTTATCCAATCAGTATCCGTTAACATAGATACTTGTTACTTTATACACATTTTTATAGTAGTTTAGATTTAATTATTTTTGTACATTTCCTCTGAACACATGCTCCTAGGATTCTGAAGCATTTAGTACATATCTTTTTGAAGTCTTCTTATCATCTCAAGGACCACAATTCCTATAATGCACCAAATAAATTCCCTTACATTCCTCTCAACAGTAAAAATCATCATCCTTACCTTCATTTAATTGCAAGCCACCACTTTCTACATTTGAAGGACTTCCCTCAACTTCTCTTTTAACTTCAGTACTGGCCAGACACATGCTTTAATGCTGGTCTCAAAATCGATTTCCTCTGGAGTCATTTACTATTTAAACTGTATTACTCTGTGGCTATGTCCAAATATTTTTTTAAACACACTGTGATAGAAAGTTTAAAAAATCACCTCATATATATTCCTAATTCTATTTGCACTTATGTAGGCCAGTATTTTCAGATTAGAGCACAAACATTATATCTTGTAATCTTTTGTAAATTTTTAATAAATGTAGACTGACTAAATAATGAAACACATGAAATTAGGGTAAATATAAAAGTGATGTTTCCTTTAAATGACATTGACAATGAATTAATTGAATTTGTATTCTTATATAAAGTTATACAAAGGGATGGTAGATGATATATAATGTTTTCAATAGCATATTTGTGCTATACATATAAAAGCACTGAATTGAAAAAATAAAGCATGAAAGTAATGATAGTAATTTGATTCTTCACTTAATCTAATCCAGTATGTAAAATAATATTCTATGGCATAATTGTACTAAACTACACCAGGAAGTTCATACTCTTCATACTCTTCAACCCCCCCCCCCCCAAATTCTTGTTTCATTCATATTTTTGCCCTTTATGTACTTTGGCATATGTATCCACACCACACATTTTAATAGCAAGTAATTGTACATAGAGGTAATACAGAGGAAATGATAGATTCATCAAAATAATAAAATACAGAAGGACTGTGAGAGGTTGCATGGAAAAGATGCAGAGAAGAAAACATAACATTGAAACAAACCAACAAATGAAAAACTTTTTAAAATTAATCTTCAGCCATAATGAGGCCCCTTTGAGTTCCTAAAACCTTTGTCTTCTTTTTCTTTTGCTTATGTTTCATTATTCCTTCCTGGTCTGGAGACAAGGTTGTTTGTAAGTTTTCTTGTAGAAGCTAATTCTGTTTACATGATCATTGAATGAATTACTTTCTTTAGGTTGTCCCCATGGTTTCAGCTTCCTTCTGTGTGGTTCCTAGCTGAGTGGATAAGATCAAGTTCCTTTGAGACCAAACACTGGTGTCCTGTGGGAGATGGGAATATGCATTGATTCAGCTGTGCTTCAGGTATTTTAAAGAGAGACACTGCTGACTATCTATGTGACATCTATTTTATCAATCAGCAATATTTGAATTCCTTTTTCTGTTGCAGTTCAATCTCTATCTCATGTGATAATGAGAAGGTGATACCCATACCCATTCCTAACCTCAGGAAGACATTTTGATAAATTGAAGCTAATCATAGAAATCTCATTCCCTTAAACATTATACTCTCACAGTGGGGGTATTTTACCAAGTTCTGTATGACATGCAATGGAAAGTCCATGAGGGACTCTGGGAATAGCTCCCCCTATTTTTCTCCCTAGACACATACTTGGATATAACACTGCAGTGGCAGCAAATTTCCTCCTACCAGCCAGCCTGGGCATAGTTACTCTTTGGAGAAGAGCAACCCCATGAGGACAGCAGAAATTTGAACCATCATGCTTGCATACTACACTTCCTCTGCATTAATGTTATGCAAAAGACCATTCTTCTCACTATTAGATCATTTTGAAAAAGTGATTCTGTCTGAGCAGAGGGCATTTTAACTAATATAAATTCATAACCCAATAATTCCTAATCTATACAGTAAATTTGCACATATTTTTCTTTTTCAAATTATAATGGCAAGAGTTCCCAGGAAACTGATTTTGGAAAATTAGAACACCTTAAAGTGTCCTTATTTTTTTGTGGTTGCTGCCAACTAGGTTTTTCACATAATAAATCAATATGCCAGTCTTTCAACTATAGTCACCACACAGGCTCTTATTCAGGTTTTGTTTCTGCTTGTCCAGAAACTGCACTAAACTGCCCAGAGAAGAATCAACATTGATGCTGTTCATCAGGAAATCAACAATTGCAAAGGTTGCCATATTGGAACATTGCCAAGTTTTCTGTCCTCCAGCTGCATTGCAGCATTTTATACAGAAGCAAAATTCATTCTCTTCAATTTTGTACCATATTTGGTTTCCTCATTGGGCCGTTCTGATTCTGCCCAAAATTTTTCTGTGTGTTTCTGCCTTTATCTACTCCCTTAATTAGGATTCAAAAGCAAGCCATATAAGGGAATAAATGCAATACATCGCTATTGTCATACTCTAACCTTTCTCCTTTCCCTATTAAAAAAGGAAATATTTCAAGCAAACACCATATGGAGGGTTAGGATGTTGATGCTGGAGATGTTGTAGTAGCCATGAATAGACCCCAGCCAAAAGTGCCTTGTTACAGTTAAAAGTTAGAAAAATAATCTTCGTGGTTGGGTGTTTTTCCCATTAAAATAGCTATTTACTTTTCCTTGTTTTTACAAACTACTTGCTTAAGTACCTTAAGGCAATTTCCAAATCTTTCTTGAATTTAATTAAATTTTTAGAACACTCAAAATAGCAACACTTTTGAAAATCATTTTAATTTAATCATTTTAATTTATGACATATTCTTAATTAAAGCCCATAGACTACATGTTTGTAGAGCTAAGATGGTCATGACAACTGAGATATAGTCATTTCGCTCAGCCTACTAAATTCCTCTTTCTGAGTCAATTATTGGTATCTCAACCCCATAACAGCTGGTCATCAGAATATTTATGGACCAAATCCAGATGAGAGCATATATTGTCTAATACAAGGACTATGAACTTACTAGTTTTGAATTTATGAATTTGTATTTAGATATAATACAAATGAATGGGCCTTGGAGGGTGGTCTGAAACAAATGTCTACCTAGTGTAAGAAAGCATATGTTCTATCTAAAGAGGGTTGCCACTTCTTGGGTCCAGATCATGGCTGCCAGGTGGAACTGTATGTTATCACACCTACTGGTTTTTCAAAAGTAGCTGCAATTCTAAGTTTCTACATAAAATCTGTAGATTTTTCTGTATTGGCTACTTTTTAAAAATACTTCAAAACATTACATGGCAATGCAAATCAATAACACAATTAGATAGTACTTCACACTTACTAGGATAACTATTATAAAAAAAATAGTGTTAACAAGGATGTGGAGAAATTGGAACCATGGAACCATTGCACATTGCTAATAAAAACATAAAATGGTACAGCTGCTGTGGAAGACAGTTTGGCAGTTCCCCCAAAAAATTAACATAAATTTACCACATGATCCAGCAATGCCACATCTAGGTATATACCCATAAGAATTGAAAACAGGAAATGTTGAAAATAGAACTGCCCTATGACCCAGCAATTGCACTATTGGGTATTTACCCTAAAGATACAAATGTAGTGATCCAAAGGGGCACATGCACCCGAATGTTTATAGCAGCAATGTCCACAATAGCCAAACTATGGAAAGAACCTAGATGTCCATCAACAGATGAATGGATCAAGAAGTTGTGGTATATATACACAATGGAATACTATGCAGCCATCAAAAGAAATGAAATCTTGCC
>NC_081561.1:114876911-114986612 GCF_022355385.1 Mustela nigripes
AAAAAAAAAAAGAAGAATTGAAACAGGGATTCAAATATTTGTACACCACTGTTCATACTGGCATTATTTACAATACACAAAAGGAAGAAAAACTGAAATCTTCATCAACAGATGAATGGATAAACAGAATGTGGAGTATACATACCATAATATATTATTCAGTCTTAAAAAGGAAAGAAATCCTATACATGCTATCACATGCATGAACCATGAAAACTTTATGTTAAATGAAATAATCCAAATATGAAGAGACACATGTTGGATAATTTCACTTATATGAGATACCTAGAATAGTCATATTTGAGAGTCAGAAAGTACAATGGTGGTCTTTAGGAGCTGGGATGGAGATTTGGAAGAATTATTATTTAATGGGTAGATTCAGTTTGGGATGATAAAAAATTTTGGGAGATGGATAGTGTTGCTAGTTTTACAACAATGTGAATGTACTTAATAGAATTGAATAGTACATTTTTTAAATGATTAAAATGGTAAACTTTATGTTGTTATGTGTATTTTATTTACCTTTAAAAACCAGCAAACACAAAGCTCTGTATGTGCCTAACAAAACACTTGTGCAGGTTGGATTTGGTCTAGGGTATGTCTTTTTAGAAACAGAATTGTAGTAAAAGATTTAACATGCAACTGATTTTCTGTAGAAGATTAAACAATGAAAGAATGAATGAAGGCATAAAGAACCAAATTGTCATATACCAAATATATGGAATGTTTATAGAAGATTTGCTTTTTAAGATAGTCAATAAGCATTTATAAAAAATGACTATCTAATATTATCAGATCTCTAATGAAGCTCTTTAAACTAATTCAAATCACATCCTAACTGATTTGGCTCCAACTAAAGGCTCCAACTTCTATTGATAGGTTCAGAGTGTGAAGGCATGGGGAAAAAACAACAAACAAACAACAACAACAAAAAAAAAAAACACAAGAAGAAGATGGGACTCTGACCACAAAGTAGGGCTGCTGTAATTAACACATCACTTCCTTCTGCTTTATCTGATGACCTGAGGCCTGATTTGTTGACTTTTGGGGCTGGGAGTTTTCATGGGAAACCCAAAACGTTATAGTCAGAAAGGTATCACTAATATTCCATCTACTGTCAGCTACATCCTTCCCAACTAATCAGTTTATCTAATCTACAAATCTGAAATTTGGAATGAGTCGCAAGTATAAAGTGGTGGAGGCAAAGTCTTATTAAAACTTCATTAGCCATCAGGGAGATTCAAATCAAAACCACATTGAGATATCACTTTACACCGGTTAGAATGGCCAAAATCAACAAGACTGTAAACAACAAGTGTTGGAGAGGCTGTGGAGAAAGGGAAACCCTCTTAACACTGTTGGTGGGAATGCAAGTTGGTGCAGCCACTTTGGAAAACAGAGTGGAGATTACTTAAGAAATTAAAAATAGAGCTACCCTATAACCTGCAATTGCGTTACTGCTTATTTACCCCAAAGATACAGATGTAGTGAAAAGAAGGGCCATCTGTATCCCAATGTGCATAGCAGCAATGGCCACAGTCGCCAAATTGTGGAAAGAGCTGAGATGCCCTCCATCCGGTGAATGGATAGAGAAGATATGATTTATGTATACAATGGAATATTATGCCTCCATCAGAAAAGATGAATACCCAACATTTTTATCAACATGGATGGGACTGGAGGAGATTATGCTGAGTGAAATAAGTCAAGCAGAGAGAATCAGTTATCATGTGGTTTCACTTACTTGTGGAGCATAAGGAATAACATGGAGGATATGAGGAGAAGGAAAGGAAAAGTGAATTGGGGGAAATCATAGGGAGAGGCAAATCATGAGAGACTGTGGACTCTGAGAAACAGAGAGTTTTGGAAGGGAGGAACATAGGTGTTAGGTAAGACTGGTGGTGGGTATTAAGGTGAGTATTGCATGGAGCACTGGGTTTGGTGCATAAACAATGAATCTTGGAACACTGAAAAAATATAAAATAAAATAAAATGAAACTTTGACTTAGAATGGCAAGTCTGAATATAGTGAGCTTTACTTAGCCTCGGCCTCTCTGTGGTTTGATTGTTCAAAAACTTAGAATTCTGAGAGATACTCTAGCAAACTACCAAATTATTAATACTTTGTTGTTTCCTTAAAAATTTCTGTTTTCCTTAAAGTAGCTCATGTCAGTTTTTGCTCCTTGGAACAAATGGGACTGCTAATACCAAGTTCACACAAAATTCTCAGTTGAATTGTTTTTGACCCTTGAAAATTTTGACCCTTGAGAATGACATTGAACTTTATTAGGAAGGAAAAAAAAGAAAGTAATATAATATTTTTGTCTTCAATATAGCACAACTAAATATTGACAGTTGTTAGGCCGCAGTAATTAAGCCTTAAACAGATGTTAAAATAGTTTCAAATTGAATAAAAATGTATGAAAATATAATTATGTTAAGATTAATAAAATGAATTATATAGTTTTTTCAGACATCTTAGATATTTCATAGAATAGATGGAAATCAAATATATGTATTTTCCTATTAGCAAGGATTTAAAATATGACAATACAAATGCAGGGAAATGTACAAGGAAAGACACAGCCTCAAATACATTGTAATCAGCAGAACACTTTCGGAAATATAAGCAATAGCCATATATATCTTCTAAAAGTATCTATAATTTCAACTCCTTATTTCAATTTAAGAAATCTATTTTAAGAATATAGCTAAAATTATAGAAAAACCTGGTAATCCCAAGTATATTCATCCCATAAATAGTATAAAGATCATAAATTGGAGAACAATTAACCAATCTCTTCCCAAAGTGGGTTCCATAGTATGATACTTCATGTTATTTGAATAAAGGGTTTTGTATATAGGAGTATATAACAGATTAAGAGTATATAACAGGAAAATATAGGAGTATATAACTAGGAGTATATAACAAATTCTTCTTTTTTTATTTTATTAACTTTTAAAATTTTAATTCCAATATATAATATGTTATATGTAACATATCATAAAATTTAATTTAATTTAATAAAATAAAATTTAATTCCAAAATTTAATTTAATTTAAATTTTATTCCAAAATTTAATTTAATTCAATTCCAAAACATATATATATATATATATATATATATATAGTTATATCTGTTTCAGGTGTACAATATAGTGATTCAACAATTCTATGCATAACTCAGTGCTCATCACAGCTGTATTCTTTAATCCCCACCACCTATTTCACCCATCCTCCCACTACCTCATTTTTGGTAAGCACCATTTGTTCTGTATAGTTAAGAACCTGTTTCATGTTTTCAATCTTTCTTTCTTTTTTTTCCCTTTGTTCATTTGCTTTGTTCTTAAGTTCCACATATGAGTGAAATTCTATGGTATTTGTTTTTTTCCGACTGACTTATTTTACTTAGCATTATAATCTCTAGCTCCATCCATGTTGTTGCAAATGACAAGATATTATTTCTTTTTATAACTGAATAATATTCCATTGTATGTATATACACCACACCTTCTTTATCCACTCATCTATCCATGGACATTTGGGCTGCTTCTATAGTTTGGTTATTGTAAATAATACAGCAATAAATGTATATCCTTTCAAATTCTGTTTTTATATTCTTCGGGCAAATATCTATAATGCAATTGCTAGATTGTGTGATAGTTCTATTTTTGATTTTTTGAGAGACTTCCATATGGTTTTCCTCATTGGCTGCACCAAGTTGTGTTTCCACCAAAAGAGCACGAGGGTTCTTTTTTCTCCACATCCTCACCAATAATAGTTGTTTCTTATGTTTCTGATTTTAGCCATTCTGACAAGTATGAGGTGATATTTCATTATGGTTTTGATTTGCATTTTCCTAATGATAAATGATATTGGACATCTTTTCATTTTCTGTTGGCCATCTATACATCTTCTTTAGAGAAATATCTGTTCATGTCTTCTGCCCATCTTTTAATTGGATTATTTTTTGGGTATTGAGTTGTATAAGTTCTTTATATATTTTGGATACTAACCCTTTATTGTATATGTCATTTGCAAATATTTTCTCCCATTCAGTAGGTTGTTTTTTAGTTTTTTTATTGGTTCCTTCACCATGCATAAGCTATTTATTTTGATGTAGTCCTGATAGCTTTTTTTTTTAAGATTTTATTTATTTATTTGACAGAAAGAGAGAGAGATAACAAGTAGACAGAGCAGCAGGCAGAGAGAGAAGGAGAAGCAGGCTCCCCACCAAGCAGAGAGCCCGATGTGGGGCTCGATCTCAGGACCCCAGGATCATGACCCAAGCCAAAAGTAGAGGCTTAACCCACTGAGCCACCCAGGCACCCCAGCTTTTTTTGTTTTCTTTTGTTTTAAGATTGTATTTATCTGAGAGAGAGAGAGAGAGAGAGCACCATATGGGGGGGGGGGCAGAGGGAGAAGCAGACTCCCCACTGAACTTGGAGCCCAATGCAGGTCTTGATTCCAGGACCCTGAGATTATGATCAGAGCCAAAGTCAGACACTTGACCAACTGAGCCACCCAGGCACCCCATCTGATAGTTTAAAAAAAAAAAAAGAACAAAAGGATTTTTGCTTTTATCTCCCTTGCCTCAGGAAGCGTATCTAGAAAGATTGTTACAGCCAATGCCAAAGAAATTATAGCCTCTGCTTTCTTCTAAATTTTTTATGGTTTCAGGTGTCACATTTAAGACTTTAAACCCATTTTTAGTTTATTTTGTGTATGATGCAAGAAAGTGGTCCAGTTTCATTCTTTTCTTGTAACCATCCAGTTTTCCTAAAACCATTTGTTGAAGAGACTATTTCCCATTGCATGTTCTTACTTCCTTTATTAAAGATTAATTGACCATATAACTGTGGTTTTGTTTCTGGATGTTTTATCCTGATCTGTTGATCTATGTGTCTATTTTTGTCAGTACCATGCTATTTCAATTGCTACAGATTTATAGTATTATTTGAAATCTGGAATTGTGGTATCTCCAGCTTTACTCTTCTTTTTTGAGATTGCTTATGGAATGTCTTTCCATTTTTTTGTGTGTCATCTTCAATTTCTTTCATTACTGTTTTATAGTTTGCAGAGTACAGTTCTTTCACCTCTTTGGCTATGTATATTCTTAGGTATTTTATTATTTTTAGTGTAATTGTAAATATGATTGTTTTCTGAATTTCTCTTTCTGTAGCTTCATAGTGTATAGAAATGCAACAGATTTCTTTACATTGATTTTGTATGCTGTGGCCTTACTGAATTCATTTATCAAGTCTAATCATTTTTTTGTGTTTTAGGGTTTTCTATATGTAATATCATGTCATCTGCAGATAATGAAAGTTTTCCTTCTTCCTTAGCAATTTGGATGTTTCTTATTCCCTTTTCTTGTCTGATTGCTGTGGCTGGGACTTCCAATACTATGTTGAATAAAATTGGTGAGGATGTACATCCTTGCCTTGTTCCTGATCTTAAGCAGAAAGCTTTCCATTTTTCCTCATTGAGTATGATGTTAGCTCTGGGTTTTTCACGTAAGACCTATATTATGTTAGGGTTTGTTCTCTATAAAATCACCTTGTTGAGAGTTTTTATCATGAATGGATGTTGTAGTTTATCTAATGCTTTTTTCTACATCTACTGAAATGATCATATGGTTTTTATTCTTTCTCTTGATGAAAGAGAAAGTATCATGTTTACTGATTTGCAAATATTGAACCACTCTTGTATACTGGGAATAAATTCCACTTTATTGTAATGAATGATTTTTCTTAAATATATTGCTGATTTGTTATTAATCCTTTGTTAAGGATTTTTGCATCTATGTTCATTAGAGATTTGGCCTATAGTTCTCTTTTTTGGGTTTTGTTATCAGGGTAATGCAGGCCTCACAAAATGAAATTGGAAGTTTCCTCCTTCCCCTCCTCCTCCTCCCACTGTTCCTCCTCCCCCTCTTCCTCTCCCTCCCTTTCCCCCTCTCCCTCCCTCTCCCCCTCCTCCTCCTCTTCTTCTTCTTCTTCTTCTTCTTCTTCATTTTTTGGAATAGTTTGAGGAGAATTGGTATCAACTCTTTTTTAGATGTTTAGTAAAACACACAGGCTTCACCTATGAAGTCCTCTGTCCTGGACTTTTATTTGTTGGGAGTTGTTTGATTATTGACCAATTTCATTACCGGTAATCAATCTGTTCAAATTTTCTATTTCTTCCTGAACCATTTGGCAGGTTATATGTTATTAGAAATTTATCCATTTCTTCTAGGTTGTCAAGTTTGTTGGTATATAATTTTTCATAATATTCTCTTGTATTCCTTTGTATTTCTGTGATGTTGGTTGTCATTTCTCTTTTTCATTTCTGATATTTTTATTTGAGTTCTCTCTTTCTTTACTTTGACAAGTGGCTAAAGTTTTATCATTTTATTGATCTTTTCAAAGAACTGACTCCTGGTTTCATTGATCTGTTCTATTGTTCTTGTTCTTAGTTTCTATTTCATTTATGTCTGCTTTAATCTTTATTATTTCCTTCCTTCTAATGGTTTGGGTTTTTTGTTGTTCTTTTTTTAGATCTTTCTAGGTATGAGGTTATATTTTCTTTTTTTTTGAGTTTTTTATTATTGTTGGTGGTGGTTTTATTGCTATAAACATTACTTTTATTTTAGAACTGCTTTTTCTGTATCCCAAAGATTTTGGACCATTGTGTTTTCATTTTCATTTGTCTCCATGTATTTTTTATTTCATTTTTTATTTGTCTTGTGTTTTTTTAATCCACTCTATGTCCTTTGATTGGAACATTTAGTCCATTTATCTTCAAAATAATTATTGATAGGTATATATTTATTGCTATAATGTTACTTGTTTTATGGTTGTTTTTATAGTTTTTCTCTGATCCTTTCCTCTCTTGCTCTCTTCTCTTACAATTAGTTGGTTTTCTTTAGTGATATATTTGAATTCCTTTCCCTTTAATTTTTGCATATTTGTTACAGTTTTTTATTTGTGTTTACCATTAGGTTTGTATATAACATCTTCTGTATATAGTGGTCTATAGTAAGTTAATGGTCACTTAAGTTTGAACCCATTCCTTACTCCTCTCCCCCACACATTTTAGATATATGGTAACATACTTTACATTTTTTGAGCCCTTTGACAGATTTATACCAATATACGTATTTTTATTGCTTTTGTGCTTCCTCATGCTCCCTTGTAGCAAGTTCCCTTTAACATTTCCTGTGGAGCTGGTTTAGTGGTCATGAACTCTTTTAACTTTTGTTTGTCTGGGAAACACTCTATCTTCTTCTATTCTGAATGATAGCCTTTCTGGATAGAGTATTATTGGATGCAAATTTTTTCTTTCAGTACTTTGAATATATCATATCACTTCTCTGGCCTACAATGCTTCTGCTGAAAATCTGTGCATAGCTTCATGGGGTTTCCCTTGTAGGTAACTGCTTTCTTTTCTCTAGCTGCCTTTTTTAAAAGATTATCTATTTATTTATTTATTGCAGAGTGAGATAGAACATGAGTGGGAGGAAGGACAAAGGGAGAGGGAGGGGGAAAGCAGATTCTCCACTGCATGGGAAACCCAATGCAGGGCTCAATCACATGACCCTGAGATCACGACCTGAGCTGAACTCAGACATTTAACCAACTGGCCACTCCTTTTCTACTGCTTTTAAAGTTCTCTCTCTATCATGACATTTTGTCATTTTAATTACTCTATGTCTTGCTTATGGCCTTCCTTGGCTTGGTTTTGTTTAGAGATCTCTGTGTCTTCTGGATCTGGATTTCTGTTTCTTTTTCCCAGATTTGGGAAGTTTTTAGCTATTAGGTCTTCAAATCAACTTTCTGCCCCTTTTCATTTTCATCTCCTCCTGGGATTCTTATAGTGCAAATGTTATGGTTGATTCTGTCACGGAATTTCCTAATTCTATTCTTGTTTTGCTTTATGTATTTGTTTATTTGTTTATTTTTTGCTCCTACCTTCTCAACTTGATTACTTTCCCTTACTCTATCCTCCAGGTTGCTGATTCATCCACCTGTTTCATCTCATCTACTACTTATTCCATGAGGTATATTTTTAATTTCACTTATTATGTTCTTTATCTCTGACTGATTCATTTTTTATCTCATGGTTAAGTGTCTCACTGATGTCTTCCATTCTTTTCTCATATCCAGTGAGTATCTTTATGATCATTCCGTTAAATTTTCTATCAGGCATAGTACTTATTTCCCTCCCAATTACATCTCTTGCTGTGATGTTGTCCTGTTCTTTCATTTGAAATATATTCCTCTGTCTCCTCATTTTGTCTACTTCCCTGTGTCTGTTTCTGTGTGTTAGGAAAGTCAGCTATGTCTCCTTCACTTGAAGATAATGGTCTTATGAAGTCCTATAGTGCCCTTCAGTGCAGTGTCCCCTGCTTGCCAGAACTTGGTACTTCAGTATGCCTCATATGCTTGTTTTGTGTGTCAGCTACTGTGGCTGAGTTGCTTTTTCCTTCAGTCTAGTCATCAGCAATGGCTCTGTTTCCCTGTTGTGGACAGTGTTGGTCCTTGTGGTGTTAGTGGATCAGTCTGGGGACATATTGGGCTTGAGTTGAGTCAAACCAGGTGATTGCCAGAGATGCAGTAGCACCAAACTGCAGGACAGTGTCCCTGTGTTGTTCTCTGAAAAGCTTTCATTGGTGAGTAGGGCCTGCAGTTAGACCAGTTGTCTGTCTCCAACCTACTGCTGGGGCCTCTGTTTGACTGGGTTCTATATTTATCCATCCCTTTTTCTGTGGCAGGAGTTAGTTTGGGGTGGTAGTTGGCCACTGTTGGGACTATTTACACACTGTCAGGCCTGTGGCACCATCCTTTATGGGCTCTGGCCAAAAGAATATTGGAGAAGACAGATCCACTGAAGCATAGTTCAAGGGTGTGGTGTAGCCAGGGAAGGAGGCTGGCAAGATTTTTGTGCCATTAGTTTTCTGCAGAATGGGCCCTGCAGTGCCAGGACTAAGGCCAACTAGATTAGCAGAAGTATAGCACAGCAGGGTGGGGTAAAAGTGCTAGCAAGTTAGATAAGGAGTCCAGTAAGTGGCCAGGGTATTTGGGGTGGGGGAGGGAAATGGCACTTGCCAATTCTTTTGTTCCTGAAGGAATTCCCCAGGGATTCCTTTCCCTCTGGGACAACTCTGAGATTCGTAAATAACTTCCTCTTATATATGGCAGGCACCTTTCAAACTGTTTCTTTATGCTATATCTCCATGGGCCGTTTTTTGCATTGTCTCTTAAAGGGCAGGAACTCAGTCTCCTCTAGCACACCAGCTAGAGCCAAGCCCACTAGTTTTTTTTTTTTTTAATTCCAGGTTTTAAGTCCTCCTGGTTGTAAGAATTCACAAAATGTGGGCCTTCAGCTTTTCAAAGTCAAATGTTAATAGGATTTGTCTTCCGTAGGCGGGTTCCCTAGTGTGAAGGGCTTTTGTTATTGTTGTTGTTGTTTGTTTGCTTGCTTGTTTGTTTTTCTCTCCCCTCTCCATGCCCATGGCATCCCTCCCTCCTGCAGATGAACTACAAATTCATTTGGTTCCAGATTATAACTCCACCCTTTCTACCCTCTTTGATGTGGCCTCTTCTCTACATTGAGTTGTAGAGTTTATTCTACTAGTCTTCAGATTATTTCCTGGATTATTTACACTGATATGTGTTGTTATCAAGTTATTTCCCTGGGAGGAGGTGAGCTTATGGTTCTCCTACTCCACTATCTTCCCTTTCTTGAGGGAAGAGTCATAATGGATTCTTTTGTGAGGAAAACTTCACTCTCAGCCTTCTCCTTCTCTTAGAACATTTAATTCTAATGTGCATTATCCAGTTCCCAAGAAAGTCATTTCCTCAAAAATCTTATCCTTGGGGGGGGGGGGGGCGTGGGTGGCTCAGTGGGTTAAAGCCTCTGCCTTTGGCTCAGGTCATGATCCTGGAGTTCTGGGATCAAGCTCTGCATCTGGCTCTCTGCTCAGTAGGGAGCCTGCTTCCCTTCCTCTTTCTCTGCCTGCCTCTCTGCCTAATTGTGATCTCTGTCAAATAAATAAATAAAATCTTAAAAAAAAAATCTTATCCTTGGGGCATTAAAAGATGATATATATGAGGAGTAACTAATTCTGTGGAAATTGCTTATAATTAATTTTATATTAAAAAAAGGATATTAAAAAGTAGTAAAGAGATAAATACTAAAAGAACAGGAATGTTGTTTAGATAAATGGCAAAGAAATTTTGCCACGAAAATATCATTTTCAAATTTTCTGCAGTATGTTCACAAAACTATCCAAAAGAAAGCAATAAATAAAAATAAATTAAAAGATCTTTTATTACTAATTTTAATATAAAATTAAGTTAATTACTCAAAATAATCTCAGATATAACCTTACTTCTGGAAATGGCTAGAAAATACTAAATGAACCTAAACTTGTAATATTTTTTGTATGTGTGTGTACATGTATGTGTGCAAGGGAGAGAAGGTGATATAGATCCATCCATGCATCAGCTAGGTAATGGTAGACATGTGTTTCCCTGATTCTGACATATTAACTATTTTTATTCCTTCAAATATAGAACATATTTGAATTTCACTAAGGACTTAAGTAAACTATAATGAAAACAACTTGATATTTTTTTAGCACCAAGATGAATAAAGTTCAACATGATTTAGTTCCCTCCAGGGGAGAAGACTTAAGGCATTTCATATTTAAGTACATGCAGAGAGCCATGTGTTCTGGAAGTGAGTGTAAATAGACTGAATTCAACTCATTATTTGGCAATCATACATTCATATTGTAATAATGACCCAGAATTAATTTATTCTTTTGTTTCTGTGTTAATTATAAACTCACCTTGTCTCAGATTGGGGAGAAGGTAAGTCAATAAGCCTTTTTCCTCCTTTATGATAGTTGCAGAAAGGCTGAGGTATCATTCAAACATCTAAATTATTTAATTCATCATTACATTAATGAATCATTACTTAAGTTGTTAATCACTTATTTGATTAATCATTAATTAAATAAACAATTAAAACATTAAAATCAAATGGGTTTCTTTTTGAAGTGATGAAAATGTTCTGAAATTGACTATAGTGACATTTGAACGTATCTGTGAATACTGTAAAATCCATTGAATCATATACTGTAAATGAGTGAACTTTATCTTGAGATGTGTGTAATATGTGAACTATATCTCAAAAAGCTATCTGAAAAAACAACATGATGACAGGACTGAATCTTGAGAATCATTTCTGGTGTTTTGTAAACAAAAAAATCTCTACTTTGAAAATAAGGGCACTGCAGCATTAAAACCACTCTCTTTACTCATTACCTTGCTTTCTGAGAAGCTAAAAAAAATCATCCATGACCAAGGAGGCTCCTACTCTGATCCTAAGCATTTTTGTCCAAGTTTGTTGGTCTTTTATTTGAAACCAAAGAACATTTGTGTGGGTACATGGAGACAAAATTTACATAAAACTTTTTGTTTTCTGATCATACTAACTTTATTATACTAAGATACAATATTCTTTAACAATGGCTTCTAATAGAGGTCTTTTTTTTTTTAAGACTTTATTTATTTATTTATTTGTTAGAAAGAGAGAGAGAGAAAGCACACAGCAGGCAGAGAGGCAGGCAGAGGCGGAGAAAGAGGCGGAGAGAGAGGCAGGCTCCCTGCTGAGCTAGGAGCCTGATGTAGGACTCAATCCCAGGACCCCAGGATCATGACCTGAGCCAAAAGCAGAGGCTTAACCCACTAAGCCACCCAGGTTTCCCAATGGAGGTCTTTTTTTAAGAGGTATGTGTGTGTGTGTGTGTGTGTGTGTGTGTGTGTGTGTAACTAGTGTATAGCACCATACTTCTTAGATAAATTTTCTGAGAAAATTTATTAAATTTTCTATATATTAAATTTTTGATTAAAAATTATTAAATTTATTAAAATTCTGGTATCTTATTTCTAAAATTTTCCAAACTGTTTCTTATTCTCAAGTATCTTCTTTCATGTAAAATCTGCCCATCCAATCTTCGGCATACTGAGAAACAGTTACCCTGACTAAGAAGTTCTTATCATGTTGTTATCCTTTCTCTGTTGTATTGAACATATCCTATTCTTTTTACTTGTGTTTTGATAATTTTATCAGCCAGCAATTATGTTCTCTTATTAAGAAGAATAGAGCTTTCTACCTGCAGGGAAATGACATTCTAAAAACGTGAAAAAAATATTTCATGTTTAAAAATATGAATCATAGTCTTCAGTATTTTGAGTGTCTGAATTTTCAAAAACACTTAATAGAAACAGCAGAAAATATGCTGAACTAAGAAAAGTATTTTGGTGAGGAGACAGTATGCTGTAAATCTGCCATCCTGTACTCTAGATTTTATGAAATTACTACCTAAATCTTGAATTTTATAGTAATTAAATCAATCAACCTTAAACTCCTTGTCAAGAGTAAATCAGCCCTTAGTTATTAATAATTAGGTTTCCAAATTTACCTGCTTTACAACCTTTAGAAATCAAATCAATCATAGAACAAACCCAATATATGAATGTACATTTTCAAAAATTGTGTGATATGCTCTTTTTCTTAAAGATTTAATAGGGCGCCTGGGTGGCTCAGTGGGTTAAGCCGCTGCCTTCGGCTCAGGTCATGATCTCAGTGTCCTGGGATCGAGTCCTGCATCAGGTTCTCTGCTCGGCAGGGAGCCTGGTTCTTCCCTCTCTCTCTGCCTGCCTCTTTGCCTCCTTGTGATCTCTCTCTCTCTCTCTGTCAAAAAAATAAAAATCTTAAAAAAAAAATTTGATAAAATAAGAAAATGTAATTTTTTATAGTCTGACCTAGAGTTTTAAATTTATAGAGATATGTGCTTTGCTGAAAGTAAAATGATTGCCTTGATAATGGCAATTCTCACCAAAGAAAACTTTGGGTCTCCTAAATCCTAAGGAGTCATGATAATTCTAGCTCATTGTTCTTGAATGATTGAAGAAATTAAGCTTGTTCACCACGTGACTTGATTTGAGTCTTCTAGACCCTGCCCATCTAGGACTACCCTTTCCTTCTCTGTCTACATTTTTAGGTTGTCTTAGCCCTACATAGAATTTCATGCACACCCAGAAGAGATCCATTCTTTCATAAAAAATGCATTAAATACTGTGATGGTTTGTTTTGTGTGTCAACTCACTAATAAATGCCCAGATAGCTGGTAAAACATTATTTCTGCACATGTCCATGAAGAGATCAGCATTTGGATGCATAGACTAAATAACAAAAAGATCAAGCTTACCAATGTGATTGGGTATCATCCAATCCACTAAGGGCCTGAATAAAACAAAAATATGGAGGAGGGACAAATTTGCTTTCTTCGCTTGATTGGGACATTCATCTCCTACCCTCAGACATTAGCACTCTTGACTCTTGTGCTTTCAGACTCAGACTGGGACTTGCACTATTGGCTCACCAGGTTCCCTGGCCTTCAGACTGAAATTACAATTGCTTCTTGGACTTCTGGTTAAGATCAAGTATAGACTGAAACTACAACACTATTTTGGACTGGAACGAAACCACCAAATTTCCTGGACCTCCAGTTTGCAGACATCATTTGTAGATTACACAGCCCACGTAATCTCAGCCTTATGTAATTGTGTGAGCCAAGCCCTCATATTAATAAGCTTCTCTATCTCTATCACTATCACTCTCTCAACCATCAGCTCTATTTCCCTAGAGAACTCTGATAAATACAGCACCTAATAAGTATAAGACATGCTAGCAATTAACATGACTAATAGTGCAACATGAATCTTACATTCTAAGGTGGTGGGGCAAGGTCGACAGACAACTAACTAACATATATACAACAGTGTGTAAGGTAGTGATAAGTGCTTTACAAAAAACTCGAGAAAGTACGTGTAATAAAAGGGTTTGTGTTCAGATGAGGAGTGTTATTTCAGCTACAATGTCAGGGAAGGCATCTCTGAATGAATTAAAAGTTTAAATTGGGTAAGTCTGAAAGAAGGACATTCTAGAGAAGGTAAGAAACAGCAAAAGCCTTGAGATTTCATGCTTCAGAATAAGGAACTACAGTCAGCCAGAACATAGCAGGCCAGACAGAGAGTTTAGGGAATGAGGAGTGTTATGGGCTGAATATCTCCACACCCCAAAATCCATATGTTGAAGTTCTAACATCCAGTACTTCAAAATGTAACTGTTTTTGTCAGTATAGTCTTAAAATGGCAATTAAGTTAAAATGAGGAAGGAAAAAAAAAAGAAAAAAGAATGGGCAAAGCCATTAAAAGATTGCCTTCACACATATTTTCTATGTATATTTTTAAGACATGTACATTTAATTTTAACTGACCCTAAACTGGATAATCATCTTTTACTCAGCGGATATCAATCATTTTAAATTCCTATTAAATATGGAAAAAATTCTTAATATAATATGTGGTACTTTTAATTCTTCTTTGCACTTTTTAAAATTTAATTTGTGTGTGTGTGTGTTCCAAAATTCAGTGTTTATGCACCACACTCAATGCTCCATGCAATACATGGAATTCATAGCCCCCACCAGGCTCACCCAACCTCCTACCAAACCACCCTCCTCAAAACTCTCAGGCTATTTCTCAGAGTTCACAGTTTCTCGTGGTTTCTCTCCCCTTCTGATTTTCCACAACTCACTTCTCTCCAATTCCCAATGTCCTCTGTGTTATTCCTTATGCTATGCAAGTAAGTGAAACCATATGATAATTGACTCCTCCAGTCCCATCCATGTTGATAAAAAAGTTGGGTATTCATCCTTTCTGATGGAGGCATAATATTCCATTATATATATGGACCACATCTTCTTTATCCATTCACCTGTTGGGCATCTCAGCTCTTTCCACGGTTTGGCGACTGTGGCCATTGCTGCTATGAACATCGGGATACAGATGGCCCTTCTTTTCACTACATCTGTATCTTTGGGGTAAATACCCAGTAGTGAAATTACAGGGTCATACTGTTACTCTATTTTTAATTTCTTAAGTAATCTCCACTCTGTTTTCCAAAGTGGCTGCACCAACTTGCATTCCCACCAACAGTGTTAAGAGGGTTTCCTTTTCTCCACATCCTCTCCAACACTTGTTGTTTACAGTCTTGTTGATTTTGGCCATTCTAACCGGTGTAAAGTGATATCTCAATGTGGTTTTGATTTGAATCTCCCTGATGTCTGAGGATGATGAACGTTTTTTTCATGTGTCTATTAGACATTTGTATGTCTTTCATGGAGAAGCGTCTGTACATGTCTTCTGCCCATTTTTTGATGTGATTATCTGTTTTGTGTGTGTTGAATTTGAGTTCTTTATAGATCTTGGACATCAGACCTTTGTCTGTAGGGTCATTTGCGAATATCTTCTCCCATTCCGTGGGGTATTCTTTGTTTTGTTGACTGTTTCCTTTGCTGTGCAGAAACTTTTGATCTTGATGATGTCCCAAAAGTTCATTTTCTCTTTTGTTTCCTTTGCTTTGGAGACAAGTTGCTGTGGCTGATGTTGAAGAGGCTATTACCTATGTTCTCCTCTAGGATTTTGATAGATTCCTGCCTCTCATTGATGTCTTTTATCCATTTTTTAGTTTATCTTTGTGTATAGTGTAAAACAGTGGTCAAGTTTAATTCTTAACTACATAGCTATCCAATCTTCCCAGCACCACTTATTGAAGAGACTGTCTTTTTTCCACTGTGTATTTTTTCCTGCTTTGTTGAATATTACTCGATCATAGAGGTGAGGGTCCACATCTGGGCTCTCTACTCTGTTCCACTGGTCTATGTGCCCGTTTTTGTGCCAGTACATGCTTTCTTGGTGATCACAGCATATCATAAAGCTTGAAATCAGGCAATGTGATGCTTCCAGTTTTCTTTTTCTTTTTCAATATTTCCTTAGCAATTCGAGGTCTCTTCTGGTTCCATACAAATTTTAGGATTGTTTGTGCAAGCTCTTTGAAAAATACCAGTGGAATTTTGATCGAGATAGCTACTATAAAAATGGAAAGTATACTATAACAATTTTTATCTACTTTGTAGTTCACTGCCTTTAACACTGATAACACATTGAATGTACATAAGTCTCCCTGGCTCGTCTGATTAAACATCATCATATTCCGGTCCCAAATTGCTCAACTCAAATGTATGCCCTAGCATTTAATAGTAAAGTTGTATTTTAGAGTAAGAGGCACAGAAAATAATAGGAAACTGCTTTTAAAAATCTCATAACCAAAGCTATACATTTCAAATTCATTTATTATTAACTCAACAAATATTTACTTCCACCCACTATATGACAGATGCTCTTGTACTGGTCGAAGAGGGAAATAAGACATGAATCCTAAAATTAAATTTGCATTTAGAAGAAAGAAGTGTACCCCTAAATTTTTCTTAATTTTCCTAAAATGTGACTAATGATTTTCCTCTCTAGTCTCCCGAAAACTATTTTTGAAAAAGGTTTTGTGTATCCTATAAGTTGCCAACAATAGGATGGTCCTTGTGGTAGACTACAGCATGGTCAGAATATTTTGTCATTTGTCCCATCAAGAGGTGGAGTCTATTCTCCTACCCACTGAAATGCAGTTGGACTTAGGAAATTGATTTTACATATAGAATAAGGTGGAAGTGACAGTTGTATGAGTCCTGCAGTTTGGGCTTTAAGAAAACTCTGCAATTTGGGTTATACGCTAACAATGAAAATACAGAAAGGGAAATTAGAAAATTGATTCCATTTACTATAGCACCAAGAACCAAGATACCTGGGAATAAACCTAACCAAAGATGTAAAGGATCTGTACTCGAGGAACTACACAACACTCATGAAAGAAATTGAAGAAGACACAAAAAGATGGAAGACCATTCCATGCTTTTGGATTGGAAGAATAAACATTGTTAAAATGTCTATACTGCCTAAAGCACTCTATACTTTTAATGCCATTCCGATCAAAATTCCACCGGTATTCTTCAAAGAGCTGGAGCAAATAATCCAAAAATTTGTATGGAATCAGAAAAGACCCTGAATCGCTAAGGAAATATTGAAAAACAAAAATAAAACTGGGGGCATCACGTTACCTGATTTCAAGCTTTATTACAAAGCTGTGATCACTAAGACAGCATGGTACTGGCAAAAAAACAGACACATAGAGCAGTGGAAGAGAGTAGAGAGCCCAGATATGGATCCTCAACTCTATGGTCAATTAATCTTTGACAAAACAGGAAAAAATATACAGTGGAAAAAAGACAATCTCTTCAATAAATGGTGCTGGGAAAACTGGACAGCTATATGTAGAAGAATGAAACTCGGCCATTCTCTTACACCATACACAAACATAAACTCAAAATGGATAAAAGACCTCAACGTGAGACAGGAATCCACACTAATTTTAGGATTATTTGTTCCAACTCTTTGAAAAATGCCAGTGGAATTTTGATTGGGATGGCATTGAAAGTATAAATTGCTCTAGGCAGTATAGACATTTTAACAATGTTTATTCTTCTGATCCATGAGCATGGGATGCTCTTCCATCTTTCCCATCTTCTTCAGCTTCTTTCATGAGTGTTCTATAGTTCCTCGAGTACAGATCCTTTACCTCTTTGGTTAGGTTTATACCCAGGTATCTTATGGTTCTTGGTGCTATAGTAAGTGGAATTGATTCTCTCATTTCCCTTTCTATATGTTCATTGTTAGTGTATAAGAAAGCAACTGATTTCTGTACATTGATTTTGTATCCTGCCACATTACTGAACTGCTGTATGAGTTCTAGTAGTTTGGGAGTAGAGCCTTTTGGGTTTTCCATGCAAAGTATCACGTTGTCTGCAAAGAGAGAGAGTTTGACTTCTTCCTTGCCAATTTGAACACTTTTTATTTCTTTTTGTTGTCTGATTGCTGTTGCTGGCACTTCTAGTACTATGTCGAACAACAGTGGCGAGAGTGGGCATCCTTGTCGCGTTCCTGATCTCAAAGGGAAGGCTGTCAGCTTTACCCCAAGGAGGATGATGTTTGCTGTGGGCTTTTCATAGATAGATTTTATGAAGTCGAGGTATGTTTCCTCTACCCCTATACTTTGAAGGGCTTAAGTCAGTAATGGATGCTGTATCTTGTCAAATGCTTTTTCTGTATCAATTGAAAGGACCCTGCGGTTTTTCTCTCTTCTCTCACTGATTCTATCACAATGATTGATTTGCAAATGTTGAACCACCCCACCTGGTCATGGTGGATAATCTTTTTAATGTAGTGTTGAATACTATTAGCTAGGATCTTGTTGAGAATCTTAGCATCCATATTCATTAGGGATATTGGTCTGAAATTCTCCTTTTTGGTGGGGTCTGATCCCCAAACCAGGATCCCCTGGTTTGGGGGTCAGGGTAATGCTGGCTTCATAAAAAGAGTTTGGAAGCTTCCCTTCTGTTTCTACTTTTTGAAACGGCTTCAGGAGAATAGGTGTTATTTCTTCTTTGAACGTTTGGTAGAATTCTCCAGGGAATCTGGCAGGTCCTGGGCTCTTGTTTTTTGGAAGGTTTTGATCACTGCTTCAATCTCGTTCCTAGATATTGGTCTATTCAGGTTGCCAGTTTCTTCCTGATTTAGTTCTGGAAGTTCACAGGTTTGCAGGAATGCATACATTTCTTCTAATTTACTTAACTTATTGGCACATAACTGTTGATAATAGTTTCTGATGACCGTTTAGGCCTTTCACGTTGAGAATATTTCCTTGGTGTTAGAGGTGATCTCTACCTTTTCATTCATAATTGTATTAATTTGGGTCCTCTGTCATTTCTTTTAGATTAGTTTGGCCAGTGGTTTATTGATCTTATTGATTCTTTCAACAACAACAACAACCAGCTTCTAGTTCCGTTGATGTATTCTACTGTATCTCTAGTTTCTATCTCATTGATCTCTGCTCTAATCTTGATTATTTCCTTTCTTGTGTGTGAGGTTGACTTAATTTGTTGTTGATACTCCAGTTCTTTAATGTGTAAAGAGAGCTGGTGTGTTCTGGATTGTTCAATTTTTTTGAGTGAGGCTGGATGGCTATGTATTTCACCTTTAGGACTGCCTTTGCCATATCCCAAAGGTTTTGGAAAATCTGTCTTCATTCTCATTGGTTTCTATGAGATGTTTAAGTTCTTTTATTTCCTGGTTGATCCAAACATTCTTAAGCAGGGTGATCTTTAGCTTCCAAGTATTTAAATTCCTTCCATACTTTTTCTTGTGGTTGAGTTTCAGTTTCAAAGCATTGTGGTCTGAGAATATGTATGGAATAATCTCAGTCTTTAGGTGTCAGTTGAACCCTGATTTGTGACCCAGTATGAGGTCTATTCTGGAGAAAGTTCCATGTATCCTTGGTAAGAATGAGTATTCTGTTGTTTTAGGGTGGAATGTTCTGTATATATCTATTAGGTCCAACTCGTCCAATGTGTTATTCAGTGCTCTTTTTTTTTTTTTAATTGATTTTCTGCTTGAATGATCTGTGGCCTGTTAGGAACCCCGACTATTGATGTATTCATATCAATATGACTTTATCTTGATTAACATTTGTCTTATACAGTTGGCTCCTCTCATATTGGGGGTGTAAATATTTACAATCTTTAGATATTCTTTGTGGATAGACCCTTTAAGATGATATAATATTCTTCTTTATCTCTGACTATAGTCTTTAGTTCAAAATCTAATTTATGTGATATGAGAATCACCACCCTCATTTCTTTTGAGGCCCATTGTCATGAAAGATGGTTCTTCATCCCTTCACTTTCAGTCTGGATGTATCTTTAGGTTCCAAATGGGTCTTGTAGATGGCATATGGATGGGTCCTGTCATTTTATCCAATCTGCAACCCAGTGTCATTTTATGGGAGCATTTAGGCCTTTCACGTTGAGAATAATTATTGGAAGATACGTTTTTATTGACATCATGTTGCCTGTGAAGTCCTTGTTTCTATAGATTGCCTCTTAAATATCTGTTCTATGTCACTCTTGGGTCATTTTCTTTTATAGAACCCCCCTTAATATTTCCTGTAGTGCCAGATTTATGGTCACATACTCTTTTAAACCTTGCCAGTCTTAAAAGCTCTTTATTGCACCATCCATTTTGAATGTCAACCTTGCTGGATAAAATGTTCTTGGCTGCATGTTCTTCTCATTTAGTGCCCTGAAAATATGTTGCCAGCTCTTTCTGGCTTGCCAGGTTTTTTTGGACAGGTCTAATGTTACTCTGATGGACTTCCCTCTGTACGTAAGGAATCTCTTCCTCCTAACTGACCCCAGGAGCTCTTGTCTAAAACTATGATTCATCAGTCTCACAATTAAGTGTCTTGAGGTCTTTCTAGATTTGCTGATCTTGGGGGCTGATCTTTTTGCTTTTAGGACATGAACACTGGTTCTATTCCCCAGATTGGGAAAATTTTCATAAAGAATTTTTTCAACACTATCTTCTAGGCTTCTTTCCTTCTCCTCCCTTTCAGGGATACCAATAATTCTGACATTGGAACATTTCTTGGCATCATTCATTTCCCTAGTTCTGTTTTCATGGCTTCTAAGCTGTTTCTTCCATGCGTCCTCCTGATCCTTTTTCTCTATCAGTTTGTACTCTAGATCACTAATTCTATCTTCTGCCTCTGTTACCCTAGCTGTTAGAACATTTAGATTAGATTTGATCTCACCGATAGCATTTTTAACTTCTTCCTCAGCAGCTTTCACTTCTGCCCTTAGAGATTCCATGTTGTCACTAATGGTTTTCTCCAACCTAGTCATTGCCTGGATAATTGTTACTCTGAATTCCCTTTCCAACATTCTGTTTATGCCCATATCCAATAGTTCTGATGGAATGAGCACAGTCTCTGAATTTTTCCTCTGTTGGGTGTTCCTCCTCCTAATCATTTTGGTGAGAGGTGGTTGAGGGGATGTAAAAGCTGAATATATCAACAGTAATCCAGGAAAGGTGCACCCTGAAATGTTCTGAGCAATCAAGACACCACTAAAAAGAAAAAGAGAGAGAGAGAGAGAGAGAGAGAGAGAGAAGAGAGAGAGAGAGAGAAGACCCAGCCATAACGGGCCCCAAAAGTAAGATTTATAAGGTACACAAACAAAAATGGACAAAAAAATGACCAAAAAAATAAATGACAAGAAAACAAAAGAACTCAGCCAAAATGAACCCCAAGGATAAGATTTATATAATACCAGAATGAAAACAAATACACAGAAACATTGACAGAAGAAAAAGATGAGAGGATGCTTATAAATTCTCGATGTGGGTGAGGAAGGTTATTTTGGTTCTCCCTGGGTGTATCTTAATATCTTTATTAAAGGACTCAACTTTCCAGAGATAAAAAGAGATTTAAACTGGTTTATATATAGGGGTAATATTAGGGAAATGATTAGGGAAAGAGGATTACCTTGAAGTTTATATCTATATATATATTTTAAAAAATAGAAAAGTAAAAGAAAAACACAGGAATATGTATAAAAAAAAGATCAAGTTAAAAGGTTCTTATGGATTATGTAGTACTGAACCTCTAGTTGTAATAGTAAGTAGGTTTAAAAAATTAAAAAAAGCAAGAATAGTGAGAATGAGTTAAAAACAAAAGTTGTATCTGTGAAATATGTAGGTTTTAGGGTAATACTGGGAGCTTAATATCTTGTTTTCCCCTGATATTGGGGTCTTACAGTTTTATGGGGATCCTGTGGTGTCTGTCCTCTCACTCTTTTGTAGGGCTTTCTGAGGGAGGGGCCTGCCTTGTTTTTTTTAGGCAGTCTTGTTTGGGTTGAGTCCTCCTGATCCCTATCGGGGGCTGGGCTCTGTGGAAACCAATTTTTCAGGCTCTTTTTCTCTGGAGGTTTTTGTTCTTTGGTGGCTTTTTGAGGCTTTTTCTGGTTTAGTGTAAAGTAAACTGCACCCAGATCTCTGTCTCAGAGAGAAGCCTTGGTCTGCTCCCCTCTGGGTGGTCCAAAACACATAGACTCCACCTCTGCACACTCTGCTGAGCTATGCAACCTTCCACAAGCAGTGCATGTCCCCAGCCACCATCTCAGGGGTCACCCAAAGCTCCAGCTTGTCTCTGCACTGTCATGCCACTTAATCTGTGAGCGATATTTGTCCAGGGAGCCTACTTCCAGTGGTTGCCTTTGCTGGGACTGCTGTCTGGGGTCCATACCTCAAGGTTTCACATGTCACTGCCTGTCTGAGAGATCTGAACCAGAGATAGCACGCAGTTTTTCAAGTCTGGGCTGGAGTGTTCAGACTCTCAGCTGGTCCTAGAGACCACGGGCTAGTGCCCATACGGAGCTCTCTCAGGTGCTCTCTCAGGCATTGGTGGGGAGCATGGTTCAGACCCCTGTCATGCAGTGTATGCAGTGTGCAAATGGCTGTGGTTTTAGAGAGCACCGGCTGGCTCATATAGCAGACTCCCTCACGTGTGCTGACAGGAGTACATCTAGCTGAGCAGTGGTGTTAGCAGCAGAAATCCGGGGGATCAGGGACCACTGCTTGGATCTTTGCTGCATTCTTTCTGGCACGGGTCACTGGTGATGGCTGTCCTGGGTCCCTGGGCTTGGGCCTGTGTCCATACCTGCCAGATTCCACCCATTGCCCCTTAAGATCTTTTGCTCTTTTTTAGTGTTTTTAACCAGACTCCAAGTTAATGCTAGTCCCCAATCACAGGGCAATTTTGTTTTGGGGTATTACTTTCCAGTGAGTCAATTCTGGTGGCTCCCTCCCCCTTCTGTTTATCCTCCAATATCAGTCCAATCATTCTATTCTGCTTTACCTCTCCACTGGTGTATTTGTCCCCATAGAGATCCAGAAGTGTATAGTCCTACATCTCAGGCTGATTTCATGGGTGTTTAGAGTGTTCTGGTAGATAATTAGCTCACTATAGGGGACAGGGTCTCCTACTTCTCTGCCATCTTGCCCCTCCTCCAAATATGGACAATTTTTTAAAAAGGCTATTTCATCTAAACTTTTTAATACCATTTCTATGGAAATAGTTTGTTTACAAACATATTTAATAGGTATGAAGAAATGCAAAATACAAATTGATTTTTTTTAATATGAGCTTTCATCAGTAGGCAAATTTCTCAAAAATTGCATGTAATTGAAATTAATCTTTTAAAGAAAATAAAATCACAATGGACAAAGTGGGCAGACCAAAATTGATTTTATTTCAATACATTGACATCAATAGGAGAGAGGACACAGTCAAATGTGGAAAACTAGCTTTGTCCCCCCAAAACAAGGGGCTGGAGGGTTTTTAAGCACTAAGGTGAGCCAGGAGAAAAGTACTAGTGAACAGAGGAAGTCAGATGGAGGAGTGGGGGTAGGTCAATAGTATATGTTAAGGAGTACTTTGAGTTATTCTTGAGTTTGCAAATATTTTTCTTTGGGATTAGTCCATCTGTGTTTGGTAATTGGTACTAATGGAAGTTATGCTTCTTCCCCTCTCACAGAAGCTAGAAGGTAGGGACTCTCCTCCTTGATTATTACATTTCAAAGGAATGGCTCCTAGGCCCTTGAGGAAGATATTCCTGAGTAATAACACTGGCAACAAGCAGCCAGTAGTTTTATATACTTTTAAGAATGAAAGAAGGAGTTTACAGTTGCCAAATCTATGAAGTCAATTCTTTAAGGAAGATTGAAGTGTAGGGCTTATAGTCAGAGAGAAACCTGTCTAAAGTTTAGAGAAACTGAGGGGAACATTAAGACTGTCTTTGTCGACTGTAACGTGAATCAGATTAAGCACCTTAATTAAAGTTATGATTTGAAAATATTTTATATTTAATATATTATAGCTGTATAATGTTAGGTTTGGGCACATACTTTACTTAAAATTAGATGTATCTCATAATTCTATATACTTCTCAGTTCTTATATAGTTATATTCAGAAGGAAGTATCTACTAATAAGGGATGAATGAGCTTCAAAGCTCAGCCTGTTTGTAACCTAAATCTGACATTTAATAGCTGTGTGACTTTAAGTGAATAACTTAGCTCTTTCTTATAAAATAGAGATAAAAAATAGTCACCTTGTATTTAGCTAGATCTGACAAGTCGCTATTGTAAAATGCCCAACACAGTCATGAGCACATAGAACACTGCCATCAGATACTGGTCCCCTTCTTTTAATGCCCATAAACTGTTGTAAATAAAACTTCGATTAGAAAATGTAACAGTTTTCTTTTTTTTTAAGATTTTATTTATTTATTTGACAGAGAGAGATCACAAGTAGACAGAGAGGCAGGCAGAGAATGAGAGAGAGAGAGAGGGAAGCAGGCTCCTTGCTGAGCAGAGAGCCCGAGGTGGGACTCGATTCCAGGACCCTGAGATCATGACCTGAGCCGAAGGCAGTGGCTTAACCCACTGAGCCACCCAGGCACCCCGAAAATGTAACAGTTTTCTGATAGAGGGAAAACAGCAGTATTCTCCCCTCTTTTTACGCTCAAGCACATATAATTATATCCTTTATGACTGAATGTTTAGAGCAAGAGTCTTGAAGTCATCAGTTTGGTAATTCCATGCCTTAGTGCACCAAGGACTTCTGTGAGCTTAATTGAACCTCTGGGCCAGAGATTTTCCATTTGTTAAATAGATAAAATAAGGAAAAACATCTCTCTCACACAAGGGTTCTTTTAACATTACTGAAGAAAAAAGAATAATTTTAAAGTACACAAGATGAAAGTACTGTTGTCATTAAATATGTGATGAATTGTTTATAATACATAGTCTGTGATGTTGTAAGAGTCAGTAGCTTTTGGAAGCAAAGACTCTCCTGAGAGTGCTGGCCAGAAGAAACTGTGTAATGGCAGTTGATTTACCTGTTAAGTTGAAAAGAATCATTGAGAAAAGTCAGTACCCCTATGGAAAAAGAAGAAGTTATTATGCTACACTTCAGTGAAATATCTATAACACTGGAAGGGAAGTTTGGTATGGTCTAATTTCTTGGTTATATCTATAAAGGCCAAGTGTTTCACAGGGACATAGCCAAGATATGTCCTTTTATAGAGCAGCACATTAGCAAAGTATATATATTAAAAAAAATAGTGTTTAGAAAGTAAAGAGCTTTACCCACAGTAAGAAATTAACACATACGAATTAATTCATCACATGCATATTGTATATATTGATAACTTAGGCAACCAATAAATGTTTTAAAATATAGGGGGTGCCTGGGTGGCTCAATTAGTTAAGTGTCCAATTCTTGGTTTCAGCTCTGGTTATGATCTCATTGGTCATGGAATCAAGCCTTGCACTGGGGCTCTGCACTCAGCTGGGAGTCTGCTTGGAATTCACTCTCTTCCTCAGCCATCCCCCCTGCTTAAGCACACACACACACTCTCTCTCAAATGAATAAATAAATCTTTAAAATATGTCTTAAAATATACAACTTATCAAATTAATATTGAGTAAAAGTCTCCTAACATTTACAGGGCTACCTTTGTTATCTTGAGAGGGATGAATTTTTTGTCTGATATGGAACAACTTTAATTAGAAAATTAGAAAAACAACTTTAGAAACTTAGAAACATCTTTAGAAAATTAGAAAATCTCCAGTTTTACTTACTGGAGAAGGAATAAAGAGGGAATAAAGAGGGGGCTAAACAGAAACTCAATAGACTTAGGTAAGTGAAAAATTACCAAAAATAGGAAGGGGGATTGGCCCATTTGAAACCTATCTGGGTTTGCAAACTGACATTTATCAAAGTTAGGCTCCTATTCTCCACAGAAATTGGGAGATGGGGCCCTATCTTCAGATGCTGGCTGGAAAAAAAATAGTTAAATTCTTTTGGTAACCTTGAGTTTCCTCAGGCAGACACTTTAAGGGGCGTGAGAGTCATCCTAGGGATACAATGTTGAGCTTTTATAAACTATGTTAGTGTTTGTTGAAGGTTGAGGGCCAAGGTTGAGGCCTAGATGAGAAGTGGGCTTATAGGAGCCTGGCTAAAGTTTCAAGGGGAGAATCTTTGTCAATGGAAAACCTTAAATTGGAATTATAGCCATATGCTGTCCATCTCTAAACTCTTCTAACAGATGATGATTTGGCACAGAATGGCATAAGTTCCTTCATTCTTTTATCAGGTATTTATTAAGTGATTAAGTCCTCCATAAAATATAAAGGTAGATTTGAGGTGATTTTGCCTCTTGATCAAGGGTCTGACAGTCTAGATGAGAATAAAAGTCATAAAAAATATTTAAAACATACCCTCCCCAATGTCCATAATCCCACCCCCTTCTCCCAAACCCCCTCCCCCCAGCAACCCTCAGTTTGTTTTGTGAGATTAAGAGTCACTTATGGTTTGTCTCCCTCCCATCCCATCTTGTTTCATGTGCTTTGGTGAGTGCTGTGAAGTGTGTAAACCTGGTGATTCACAGACCTGTACCCCTGGGGATAAAAATATATGTTTATAAAAAAAAAAAAAGAAGAAGGGAATCTTTCTGCCCTTCAACAGACGAATGGATAAGGAAAATGTGGTCCATATACACTATGGAGTATTATGCCTCCATCAGAAAGGATGAATATCCAACTTTTGTAGCAACATGGATGGGACTGGAAAAGATTATGCTGAGTGAAATAAGTCAAGCAGAGAGAGTCAATTATCATATGGTTTCACTTACTTGTGGAGCATAACAAATATCATGGAGGACATGGGGAGTTGGAGAGGAGAAGGGAGTTGGGGGAAATTGGAAGGGGAGGTGAACCATGAGAGACTATGGACTCTGAAAAACAATCTGAGGGGAATGAAGTGGTGGGGGGGTGGGAGGTTGGGGTACCAGGTGGTGGGTATTATAGAGGGCACAGATTGCATGGAGCACTGGGTGTGGTGCAAGAATAATGAATACTGTTATGCTGAAAATAAATAAATTTAATTAAAATTAAAAAAAAATAGCCTACCAAAAAAAAATATTTAAAACAAAATACCATAGCTGCCATGGTAGAAGTCAATAAAGGTACTACTAGTAAAGCACAAAGGATGAGAAGTTAAACTCTCCTTGGCAGAGAAAGAGAATGATGAATATTAATAAAGGAGGCGATATTGGAGGTGAACTTCAACGATGAGGTAGTTTTTTGGTTTTTGTTTGTTTGTTTTGTTTTGTTTTTGTTTTTAGTTAAACAAGGACAGAAAAATGCAGTGCAGGGAGAAGAATTCGAATGAACAAGACTTCAGATATATAAAATTATCCAGCATATCTGAGAAATGGATGTAGAAGAGCAGAGTCTATGAATGGGTTGGACATTCAAAGGAAGAGAAGGGAAGAAAGAAATAAATAGATGGAGGAAAAATATATCATCATGTAATCATACCCAAACTGTACAGCAGAGCATCCCATGATGCACAGAACATTCACTGGAGTGCCTCGGGACACCTTAAATTTCAGGAGGAAGTACAGCAACATCTGTGGAATACCATGCAGTTTACTGCTATTGAGTTGTTGGAACTTACCTATTTAAGAAATTAAACTATTGGATACTATTTTACCGGAGGAGTGTTTTGGAAGAAAATAACTTAGACATGAAAGGTTCCAAAAGCCAAGAAGTTTTCGGTGACAGCCAAAACAAGTTTTAACTTTATTGTGTGAGAAACAGGGTAAACCAAAAGTTGAAGGAAGAATACAAAATGGGCAAACTTGTATTTGGGAAAGCTCATTCTGACAGCAGTGGGGAGAAATTGTTAGAGAGTTGCCATTTTGGAGGCACAGAAATGATTTAGATATTACTTTAATTAGACAAGAGATGTCGTGAATGATGGACTCTGCAACTGAAGGAATACTGCTATTACTTAGACAAGTGGCTCTTAAGTTGCTTACTTTTTTTATGAAATGCTTGAAGTCTTTGACAACACTCTTGGAATTATGAAATTATCATAATTCCTGTAGGTCCTGACAACCATTAGGCTCTGACAACCACTGACTTACTGTGTCCATAGTTTTGCCTTTTCCAGAATGTCATATAGTTGGAATTATACAGTATACAGTATGTAGCTTTTTCAAATTGGCATTTTTTTCACTTAATAACATGTATTTAAGTTTCTTCCATGTCTTTTCATTTCTTTTTAATGCTGAATAATATTCCATTGTCTGGGTACACCACGGTTTATTTATCCTTCCCTCCTGAAGGACATCCTAGTTAATTCCAAGTTGTAGCAATTATGAATAAAGAAAACATAAATATCTATGTGTGGGTTTTTGTGTGGACATAAATTTTTAGTACCTTTGGGTAAATACCAAGGAGCACAATTGCTGGATTGTATAGTTAGAGTATCTTTAGTTTTGTAAAAAACTATTAAACCATCTTCCAAAGCTGTACCATTTTTCATATTCACCAGCAACGTATAAGAGTTCTGTTGTTTCACATCCTCATCAACATTTGGAGTTGTCAGTGTTCCGGTTTGACAACTCTAATAGATGTGTAATGGTATCTCATTTTTGTTTTACTTTGCATTTCCCTCATGACATGTGAAGAGGAGAATCTTTTCATTTGCTTACTTCGCATCTGTGTATTTTCTTTGGTGAGATGTATGTTAAGGTCTTTGGAACCATTTTTAAATGGTGCTTTTTTTGTATTCTTACTCTTGAGTTTTAAAAATTCTTGAATTTTAAAAATTTATACTCCTTTGTAAGATACGTCTTTTGCACATGTTTTCTCCTCGTCTGTGACTTATCTTCTCATTCTCTTGAGTAATTATTTATTTTTATCATCAAGTTATGTATACCTATTTGCAAAGCTCTATTTGACCTACGTTAACCGGATAAAAAATATTATTAATTTTATTTAAGCAAAAACTATTATTGTGATTATGGAGTGATACATTAATCTAAACATAAGATTCATTATTACAGTGAGACAGAGAGACCAGTAAATAGGCAGTCTCTCTAGCCTAAGAGCTTCAGTGTCAGTAGCATAGTACTTAGGTTTGTGGATGAAAGAACCTTACATTTCTGCGTGCTTTTATATTTAGAAATTCCTCAGGCACTGATTGGCATTAATAAAGTCCTGAAACACTGATGGTTAACTTGGAATGTTAATACATGGAAACTGAAGTACCAGCCTAGTCACCACATTATAGTGCCCACTTCCTGGGTTCTTCCTATATTACATCAAGCTGCTTAGAAAAAAAAAAAGAAAGAAAAGAAAATTTAATCAAAGATAATTAGAAGATTTCCCCATGACCATGAAATCAGATCTAAGAGAAGTAGTGGGTCATGGGGTGTCATTCATTTATGCCATGATAAAGCCTGAATAATTACTATTGTCTTGTATCAAAGTATACCCTTTGAGACTGAAGTGAGTAGGAATGGGATATGGTTTACAGTCTGCATTGGTGATTGTAAACAAAGGAGAAAATTTGCAAATAATCAGAGATAAGAGAAAATTATTTTTTGGAAATACAAGTATTTTAAATTATCTACATATAGATGACAAGATAGGTATGCAGACATTATGAATGAGAACAAGAGAGGCTGAAGCTTGGCCATCTAGTGGATGGAAACTGCACTAAAGAGTCTGGATGTTTTCCTGAAGATATCAATAGGTTTTACATTCATTTAGTTTTATGACAGGATACAAATCAGTAAACACAACAGCTGCAGCATCCTCCACTCCCTCAGCAGCTCCCAATTACATAGGTTCTTTTGTCTATCCCACCGGTTGGATGTTAGGATTCCATGAGCAATTGTGAGAGGGCCATTTTGACACATAAAAACTATGAGCTCTATTTTCTACCAATCTTTTATACCGCTTAAGCCCATAGGCCCCAAATAAACTTGCCAACTTGTAGCTCTCCCAACCTAGTGCTGATTTCATCCAACAAATAGAAACACTATTTCTCATTTTTCTTAGCTCCACTCCTTCCAAGGAAAAAGTGCTGAGGGAAACTAAGGTCATCCTCTGAGAGGCTGAACTGGACCAGACTGATTCTTTCTCACAGTTTCACCCCCATGATCTTGAGTCAATATTTTCTTTTTTTTTTTTTTAAAGATTTTATTTATTTATTTGACAGAGAAAGATCACAAGTAGGCAGAGAGGCAGGCAGAGAGAGAGAGAGGAGGAAGCAGACTCCCTGCTGAGCAGAGAGCCCGATGCGGGACTCGATCCCAGGACCCTGAGATCATGACCTGAGCTGAAGGCAGCGGCTTAACCCACTGAGCCACCCAGGCGCCCTTGAGTCAATATTTTCATGAAACAAATTCTTTAAATGTTCTGTGACATTTTTTCTGAGAAGCATATCTCTAAAATTTTATATAGAGGAAAAAACAAGGGAATGCGCCTGCAACCACCAAGGTTTGTACTATTTAACAAAAAGTATTGGTATCCTCTTCCTAAAACATGTTCATCTTGACTTGTAAATCTTTTCTTACTTTCTTATCAGTTGTTCAGGTCTCCCTCTCACTCAATATCACTTGTATATTTTAAAAATTATTAGAGACATTTATATTTGTGTTTAGTTTCTCTAAGACCAAATTTACCATTTTGTCTGGACAATCAGTTTCCATGGGGTTAATAACAAGTGGGGATTTTAAACCAATTTCCCAAAATATCTTTTCATCCTGGGTGGTCACCATCAGTATATATTTATTTGTCTTTAATTTTTATATATAAGCCTATAAAATATATCAAATAACAGTAAATGAGACATTAAAATAATACTTAGCATATAAATTACTTGCTAATATTATACCATATAACAGTAACTATTACAGTAATACTTAGCATACCAAATATTTGTTTTTATTACAGTGTAATTTCTCCATCCTTCCCAACAGAATCATCTCTTACCTTTATAATGTATTTTCAGTGACAGGGGTAGTCACTAGAATGAATGTTCAGTAAATCAGGATTCCTTCTGGCTTGTCTAATCATGCCCAGCTAGGAAAAAGTAGCTTTTTATTGATACTGATTCCCACAATTAATGTAGAGTATAACCCATTTACCCTATAAAGAGAATATATTGTTGGTCTTTTATCTGCTCAGTACCCACTAACTATATAGCAAAAAATGACACCTCCTTTTAAATTCTTGGCACATATGCAATAAGTAAAATGATGATAAGGGCCACATGTTCCATTGACATTCTGCTATAATTTAGATGGTTCTTAGCATTTCAATAGGCTTGTCTCCCTGGCTTGGGTTTCTAAAATACCCAGGGATGTTGTGTTTCTTAAACACAGTAGCAATCATCTGCAATAGAGAACCCTTCTTGGGTGAAGATACAGAGGTGTTGCAGAGCATACCATCTCAAATGACTTTTTTTTTTCCCCTTCAGGTAACAATAGAACATCAACAAGTCCTCCTTTCTCCATTCTTAAAAATAGATGGTAGGTTTGCAAAGATAAAAGGTAGGAGGAGATTTTTCTCTCAAAGTGACCATCTGCTCTAGGATTACCTTAGGAATTAATGTCAACATCAAAGGAATACAGTATTTTAAGCAGTAATGTTCCCTTCAGCTGGAAAGAGGACAAATTTTATCTTAATCTAAACCATTATATCAGAACACCCCAAAGAAAAGTTTGTGAATTGCAGAAGACAAAGATTAGTGCCACAGCATCATTTATGACCCTCTTATTCCTGGTACACAGAAAACTTCCCTAAGGCTATTCTTCTCTCAATACTGATCATATTCAAATGAAGCATACACTCACTTAACTTACTATCCAGACTCTCTCATACTTATCATCCTTAGCATCCTGTCACTCAAAAATGAATGTTTTAATTGCCCATTCCAATTTTCAGTGAAGTCCCTCCCTTCTCTCTGGTAGGAACATATGTCTATTCCAGGTTGTGCTTTTTGTCCCATTTAGTGAACTGACTATGGTGAAATGTGTTTCCTACAAGCCATATAAAGGAGACCCCAAACACTTGTCTATTCCTGAAAAGACCCATTGGAATACTCCGGGAGCCATGAGCAGTTTTCTATGTAATCCACTTGTCTATGATATGCTGATTCTTGACCTCATGTAATTCCCTTAATGCCATTTTTGGACATTTTTTTCTCTTGATAACATTCAGTACAGTTTTTCACCATATTATTGGCTGTTCATGCCAATCTTTCAACCACTATGACATTATTTGTGCATCACTTTGCCAGCTCATCTCATACACCCAACTGTTTTTACCCAGGGGCAGACCAGGGAAATGGCCTTGGATAGTCCCTGTCCCTCTGAGCTAGAAAAATGTTCTCTTAGTGCATATCCATGAATGCAGTTCTCCCTAGGAGTTTCTGTAGGAACATCCACAATTTTACCCTTTCATAACAGGCTTTTCTTCTGTATCTATTCATTAAGGAACCATTTGTCTACCTATCCATGCAACACAGCCAAGGAGTCTCTATATATTCAGTAATTTCCCTGATGCTAAGAACCAAGTTCTTCATACACTGCCAAATATATTGTTCTCAATTTAGCTCACTGTGTATACCTATTGCTTTCTACAGACTACTGTATGATGCAGCAGCCTTCCCATAGAGTCCCACCATTCACTGTAAGAACTCCCATCAGCAAATCAGGGAGATGTTTTGCCTCAACAGATTTCAGATCTTTGGGCAATAAGAATGGGTAGCTCAGGAGTTCCACTATAGAGGCAGAGTTGCTATCTTCTTAAGGACACAGTGCATTCCCTCAGAGCTGATCTCCATGCTCTAAAATATACTATTTATATTTTATCAGGGAACTTGTATAGCTTCTTCTTTACTGGAGTCTCCTTCAGATATCACCCATGATGTTATAGATAAGCCTCAATATAATCTGATACTCTTAAGTATGAATGTTATTTTTAATAGAGCCAGAGTATGTGCCAGCACTTGTTTTTCATGTGGGCTGTTCTTAGAAAAAGTATCAGGGAAATTTTAGTCCAGAAACCTAACAGTTGCCTATAAGTAGCATTGGAAGGCTTTTGCCAGGGACTGAGTCTATGTGTTTTAGCAGTAGACTTCTCTAAATACACTGGTTATGTCAGAATTATAAAATCTCAGAGGGACAGCTTGGGTTATCCTCTGCTCTGGACTGCATTCAAACCCATCTCTTTTTCTAGTCTTTTTGTATATTAGAGCTAACAGGATTCCTGAATGTGGTGTCCTCTAGAATCCAAACAGCCTTTTGAGGTTTTGTTCCTTCATATTATTAATAAAGACCTGAAGAGAGACCGTTTTCTCTTTGTTGTTCATAAAATCCTCTATTGGCCCTAGCCTAGATTATTCCTGGAAAAAGGTCCGACTGAACTGGGTCCTGACTCCTTAGCCACATTATCTAGGCATCCTTGGCTAGTCCTACTGCAACTACATCTTTTTTAAATTTGTCCTCCCTCCAGTCCCAGCTTCCTATCCAAGAGGGGATGTATCATTATGTTATCAACTTCATGAATCAACACACAGGGCAGTAAACTGAATCCTGGAGAACATGAGTAACCTTGAAGGACAACAGTAGAAGTATTTTTAATGGAGTCTCTCCTGTGCTTGACATTTTCAAGATTCTGAGTCTATGACAGCATGCCATCAACATTGTCATCTGAACTTTCTGATAGTTTTTACCATGTCTGAAGCAGTAGAAGCTTTGGACTTTCTTCCAGACCAGACAGAGCAAAGGTGGAAAGAATAGATATTTGAGAAGGACAACTTGTTCCATGAATTCTTTAATCAGAACTAAGATTGCCTGTTGCATTCCTGGAAGGTAATACAGTTTAGTCTTTCCTATAGAAGAAGCTTAGGTCAATTGTTAGGGCTCCCACTTAGCTGATCCAGTTGAGCCCTGACAAAGCACAGATGTCCCTAACATTCAGCTACAGACTAGGAAGGGCAAGACCTTCCATTCATGTATCACATCCTTTCCAGTTATATATTCAAGCAAAGGGAATACCATTACTGGATAGCTCCTCCTTTATCATGTTTCTAGCTAGAGTTTTATTGGGACCATGACACATCCTATCACATATCTCCATTCCCTTTAGCTTCCTTTTTGGCTTCTTAATATTATCTTGCTTCCTGAACATTTATAGTGCATTATGTACCAGTATCCACTTAACCCAAAAGTTTCACCAACCATAGGATATTCTACTTTAACCAAAGCACATGACCTTATAGCTTCCCCAAGGGGTAGGGCAAAATATTCCAAACTTTAGGTTAATCCTCTTTGGCTTCTACTATCTCAACGTACCAAGTACATTTAGTAGCCTTAGTTATCACCTGTTATTATTGTTCCTTAACAGCATCTTTGGATTTAAATTCATCCAGGCTGGGTTCAAGGGAGCATGTCTCACGGGATTCATTAAGGGAAGACTCTGCCTGATATGGAACAGATTTTCCAACTACTGATAATGTTCTAGTAAATCTTTTGAAATAATCCATCAAATTTCTTCTTTTTTCATCTCTTGTCTTAACTGCAATCTGATAATGAGTCTAACTGATTCACCATCTCCTTATTTCTTCAGTTGACCCCCACCTCACTTTGCCTTTCCTTACTATCTGTTTTATCAGTAACCCAGGAGATAAATCTATAGGATGTAGCCAGCCACCCTGGCATCAAATCCTCATCAGAGTCTCCTCCCTACCCCTACTTAGTTCTGCTTCCTGCATCATAGTGTTTTGACTCAAAGGTCTGAAAACCAAGCCTATCTCTGACACCAATGTCTGGCACCCATGACTGAGGTAATGGGTGTGAATTGGCAATCACATTCAAGAGACATAGGCAGGATTTAACATAAAGCTCTGTTTACTTGGCATTATAGAAGAAAAGAAAACCATACATGAGGTAGGTTAGGCATCTTCATCTCCTCATCTCTTCTCAGCAGCTACTTAAATACACAAAAGGAGAGGCTTCATTTGCAACCTCACCTACATAGTCACCTATGACTGCCACAGATGAGAGCCTGGGTACATGTGGGTCATGTGGGCATATGGAACCCTCAGCCTTTATTTCACATCAAGCTTTTATACCAAGATTTTATACCATACTTACCACATAGGCCAGCTCACAGCTCCCTAACCCAAGGCAGATGACTGTTCCACACACCAATGAGGCAAATAAAATATTCTTCATTTATCTTTACTGTTTCCTAGGAAACAGTGTTATAAGAACTGGAGATCTTCCTGAAACAGGTCTGAAATTCAGACCTGATAGTAACCCTTTATTTTCAAAATTATATATACATATACATATATATGCATACACACGTATATTTGTACATATACATATATATACATATACATATATATGTATGTATGTGTGTGTCAAGGTGTTACATTTTTATATTTCTGTGCTTATACTTAATTTTCATTTATTATATTCCTTTTATTTAACCTCTTCTAATTTGTGAAATATAACTATCATACAAAAAAGAACATAATATCTTAAGCCACAATATAATAAATAATATATATATAAATATTCAAGCAACCACCTCCTGGGTTGAGAAAATGAACATTATCTAACCACCACAAAGCCACCAGTCTAGACTGTAACTTCCCTAATCAACCCTCCTCAGTATTTCCTTGCCCCATTCATGTGTTTGACTTTTATGGTAATTACAACCATGTATTCTGCTACAGTTTTACCAAGTCTTACCACTAGGTATATATCAATAAACCATGCAGTTATGATTTTCCTGTTTTAAATTTTATACAAATTCTGTATGTATTATTTTGTGTCTTGCCTTTCTTGGGGGGTAAGGAAAATCAATATTACATTTCTAAGATTTAACCATGTTGTCCTGTGCAATGGTACTTTCCTTAGTTTTATTGCTATGTATTCTATGAAAATATTATAATTTATTTAATCCAGTCTTTTATTAATGGTCATTTGTGTTATTTTAAGTTGAGGGTAATACAAACAATGCTTCCCTTGTAATATTTTTACAATTCTCTAAAGGTAAGCATGATTGTCTTTGTTTTTCAGACAAAGAAAAAGATGGATAGAGAGAGGAAGTATAATTTACCCAATATCGTTTAACTGCTAGAACTGGGCTTTAACCCAGCTATGACTTCTTCACTAGGCTCTTCCAATAAGAGATATGGGATTACACTAAGATAGTGGCAATTGAGATGAAAAAAATGCTCAGATTCAACCAATTCTAAGAATGTAGGTTCACTATGATTTGGTGATTAACTTGAAGTAGTCACTGTAGGAGATGGAACAATCAATAATAACATCACTGAGCAAGCATCTGGCTTGAATGGATAGTTGGTGATGTCACGTATGGGAAGAAATACAGAAGACCAAGCTGGGAAATGGAGGATATAGTTTGGACTTGCACATACTCCCTTTGATACTGGCAAGACAATTTAGTGATTAATAGTAAGAGCTAATATTTACTAAAAACTTACAATTTATCAGAAATTGTTTTAAATTCTCTATGCTAACTCATTTAATTCCCCCACAAGCCTGTAAGGTACATCATATTCTTGGGTCCATTTTATAGATGAAGAAGCAGCAAAGAGAGGCTCAGTGGTATCTTAAAGTTATAAAACCAGTAGGTGTGTCAAGGTACTTACATGAGCAACTGCTTCTAAAGCTTGTGTTCTTTTTTTTTGGTTTTTTTCTTTCTCCTTTCTTCTTACTTTAGAGCTCACGTTCTTAAGCACAAAAATATAATGTCTTTTGATAAAAAGACACAGCCAATAGACAATTAAACAGATTTGATGGTTAGGCAAGAGGTCTGGGCTGGAAATATGGATCTAAAAGCTGTCAGTATATACATGACAATGGATGCACTGAAATGGATGAATTAGCCCTGAAGGAGTGGGTAGTGTGACCAGAGTCATGAGCTTCATATGGAACTCCGTGGGATGTGAGGAGGAAAGAATGACACATTACAGCTGTCCAGAATTAGAAGTGGGTGGGCTTTTATACCCTTACATCAGTGGTTCTCCGTTGGAAGTGATTTTGCTTCCTCGGGGATGTTTGGCCATGTCTGGGGACATTCTGAGTGCGGGTACTACTGGTATCTAAGTGGGTAGAGGCCAGAGATGCCACTAAACATTCCACAGTAAACAGAACAGACCCCCAAAACAAAGAATTATTCTGTCTAAAGTACCAATAATACCAAAGTTAAGAAACTCTGTTCTGCACCAGTCACTGGATGTGAGCCCATCTAGGAAAGGAGAGTGATGGGGCAGAGAGGTTTTTGCTGATGGCACTTCCAGCAGCTGGGATTAGTCATTCATCTCTCTACCTAAGAATGCAATGAGGCAATGCATCACAGCATCTGCCCTGGCTGCGGAAGGGAGATAAGGAAGCCTGCTTTTGACCACCTGCTGGGATCCACAGTTTATCAGTCACACCTTTTTATTTTATTTAATTTCAGTGTTTTGACATCTTGAAGGCTTACTGACCCTACAAATCCTAGCCAGTTCCTAGAGCTAGTAAATAATTAGGCCAGGAGAACACCTTTCCTGTACAAACCAAGCAATCCCAAATCCTCCCACCCCACCCACTTCTTTCACTCTCAGGGTCATTATCTCCCTGCTCTAACCACCCCAGAGTAAGGTGCTAGACAGTTTGGGAGAGCCCCTGCACCCCATAGCCTACTGAAATTATTCAGACCAGTCAATCCTAAACCTGCTTATCCTGCCATGTCTGTTCCTTCCCGGGGAAATCACGCAAAAGTCTCTTACCTTACCTATGTTTTTCCCTTGTAACCTTTGTTTTCCTGACCAACCCTGGTACTTTCCTGTGTGGTTCACTATGGCATGGTGTGCCCCCATCCTGGGAACTGTAAAAACCTATCTTTTCCATTGCGCTCATCTCTTTCTGTTTGGCTCATGATACTGAATAATCAAACCAACCTTTTAAAACAAGCCGTTGATTTGAATGATTTTATGTTCAATTTAATTTCTTATTTCTTTTCTTTTTATTTTTTGTGGGGTTTTTTTTGGGTTTTTTTTTGGTTTTTGGTTTTGGTTTTGGGGTTTTGTTTGTTGTTTTTTTGTATTGAAAGCCTTTAAAAGTAATTTGGCTCTGTTTATTTTTAAACTTTAAAATAATTTAAAAATAACTTTGTTTTGGCTGCAGGATGATTGCTACATTTTTAACTACACCCATGCATATTTTTTCTTTTTAAAAAATCTGCTTATTTTTGGAGCGCCTTGGTGTCTCAGCTTGTTAAGCCTCTGCCTTCAGCTCAGATCCCAATCCCAGAGTCCTTAAATAGAGCCATAGGGTCCTGGGATCAAGCCCCTTGTAGGGCTCCATTTTCAGTGAAGAGTCTACTTCTCCCTCTCCCTCCGCTACCCCCCTTCCACTTGTGTGTGTTCTCTCTCTTTCTCAAGTAAATGAGTAAAATCTTAAAAAAAAAAAAAAAGTAGGCTTATTTTCCATGATAAAAGAATATTTATATATGGTAGTTGATCATAGACATAGGTGAATTGCCGTAGCGTTAATCACTATGTACCTAGTTGCTAATTCATCCCATCTTCTGATTTTAAGCCAAAGGGTTTGTGGACACAAAATTTCTATCAAATATTTATTAAAGCATTCTCATTTGTATTGCTTTATAAACAATCAGTAATATATCTCACTTGATCCATGTTAATGAGCCATGCGTTGTTTATTTCCAAATAATTAATTTTCAACTTTTGTTATTTTTTTAATTTTTTATTTTTTATAAACATATATTTTTATCCCCAGGGGTACAGGTCTGTGAATCACCAGGTTTACACACTTCACAGCACTCACCAAAGCACATACCCTCCCCAATGTCCATAATCCCACCCCCTTCTCCCAAACCCCCTCCCCCCAGCAACCCTCAGTTTGTTTTGTGAGATTAAGAGTCACTTATGGTTTGTCTCCCTCCCAATCCCATCTTGTTTCATTTATTCTTCTCCTACCCACTTAAGCCCCCATGTTGCATCACCACTTCCTCATATCAGGGAGATCATATGATAGTTGTCTTTCTCTGCTTGACTTATTTCGCTAAGCATGACACACTCTAGTTCCATCCATGTTGTCGCAAATGGTAAGATTTCATTTCTTTTGATGGCTGCATAGTATTCCATTGTGTATATATACCACAACTTCTTGATCCATTCATCTGTTGATGGACATCTAGGTTCTTTCCATAGTTTGGCTATTGTGGACATTGCTGCTATAAACATTCGGGTGCACGTGCCCCTTTGGATCACTACGTTTGTATCTTTAGGGTAAATACCCAATAGTGCAATTGCTGGGTCATAGGGCAGTTCTATTTTCAACATTTTGAGTAACCTCCATGCTGTTTTCCAGAGTGGCTGCACCAGCTTGCATTCCCACCAACAGTGTAGGAGGGTTCCCCTTTCTCCGTATCCTCGCCAGCATCTGTCATTTCCTGACTTGTTGATTTTAGCCATTCTGACTGGTGTAGGGTGGTATCTCATTGTGGTTTTGATTTGTATTTCCCTGATGCCGAGTGATATGGAGCAATTTTTCATGTGTCTGTGGCCATCTGGATGTCTTCTTTGCAGAAATGTCTGTTCATGTCCTCTGCCCATTTCTTGATTGGATTATTTGTTCTTTGGATGTTGAGTTTGCTAAGTTCTTTATAGATTCTGGACACTAGTCCTTTATCTGATATGTCGTTTGCAAATATCTTCTCCCATTCTGTCAGTTGTCTTTTGATTTTGTTAACTGTTTCCTTTGCTGTGCAAAAGCTTTTGATCTTGATGAAATCCCAATAGTTCATTTTTGCCCTTGCTTCCCTTGCCTTTGGCGTTGTTCCTAGGAAGATGTTGCTGCGGATGAGGTCAAAGAGGTTGCTGCCTGTGTTCTCCTCAAGGATTTTGATGGATTCCTTTCGCACATTGAGGTCGTTCATCCATTTTGAGTCTATTTTTGTGTGTGGTGTGAGGAAATGGTCCAATTTCATTTTTCTGCATGGGGCTGTCCAATTTTCCCAGCACCATTTATTGAAGAGGCTGTCTTTTTTCCATTGGACATTCTTTCCTGCTTTGTCGAAAATTAGTTGGCCATAGAGTTGAGGGTCTATTTCTGGGCTCTCTATTCTGTTCCATTGATCTATGTGTCTGTTTTTGTGCCAGTACCATGCTGTCTTGATGATGACAGCTTTGTAATAGAGCTTGAAGTCCGGAATTGTGATGCCACCAACGTTGGCTTACTTTTTTAATATCCCTTTGGCTATTCGAGGTCTTTTCTGGCTCCATATAAATTTTAGAATTATTTGTTCCATTTCTTTGAAAAAGATGGATGGTACTTTGATAGGAATTGCATTAAATGTGTAGATTGCTTTAGGTAGCATAGACATTTTCACAATATTTATTCTTCCAATCCAGGAGCATGGAACATTTTTCCATTTCTTTGTGTCTTCCTCAATTTCTTTCATGAGTACTTTATAGTTTTCTGAGTATAGATTCTGTGTCTCTTTGGTTAGGTTTATTCCTAGGTATCTTATGGTTTTGGGTGCAATTGTAAATGGGATGGAGTCCTTAATTTCTCTTTCTTCTGTCTTGCTGTTGGTGTAGAGAAATGCAACTGATTTCTGTGCATTGATTTTATATCCTGACACTTTACTGAATTCCTGTATAAGTTCTAGCAGTTTTGGAGTGGAGTCTTTTGGGTTTTCCACATATAGTATCATATCATCTGCGAAGAGTGATAATTTGACTTCTTCTTTGCCGATTTGGATGCCTTTAATTTCCTTTTGTTGTCTGATTGCTGAGGCTAGGACCTCTAGTACGATGTTGAATAGCAGTGGTGATAATGGACATCCCTGCCGTGTTCCTGACCTTAGCGGAAAAGCTTTCAGTTTTTCTCCATTGAGAATGATATTTGCGGTGGGTTTTTCATAGATGGCTTTGATGATATTGAGGTATGTGCCCTCTATCCCTACACTTTGAAGAGTTTTGATCAGGAAGGGATGTTGTACTTTGTCAAATGCTTTTTCAGCATCTATTGAGAGTATCATATGGTTCTTGTTCTTTCTTTTATTGATGTGTTGTATCACATTGACTGATTTGCGGATGTTGAACCAACCTTGCAGCCCTGGAATAAATCCCACTTGGTCGTGGTGAATAATCTTTTTAATGTACTGTTGAATCCTATTGGCTAGTATTTTGTTGAGTATTTTCGCATCTGTGTTCATCAAGGATATCGGTCTATAGCTCTCTTTTTTGGTGGGATCCTTGTCTGGTTTTGGGATCAAGGTGATGCTGGCCTCATAAAATGAGTTGGGAAGTTTTCCTTCCATTTCTATTTTTTGGAACAGTTTCAGGAGAATAGGAATTAGTTCTTCTTTAAATGTTTGGTAGAATTCCCCCGGGAAGCCGTCTGGCCCTGGGCTTTTGTTTGTTTGGAGATTTTTAATGACTGTTTCAATCTCCTTACTGGTTATGGGTCTGTTGAGGCTTTCTATTTCTTCCTGGTTCAGTTGTGGTAGTTTATATGTTTCTAGGAATGCATCCATTTCTTCCAGATTGTCAAATTTATTGCCGTAGAGTTGCTCATAGTATGTTCTTATAATAGTTTGTATTTCTTTGGTGTTAGTGGTGATCTCTCCACTTTCATTCATGATTTTATTTATTTTGGTCCTTTCTCTTTTCTTTTTGATAAGTCGGGCCAGGGGTTTATCAATTTTATTAATTCTTTCAAAGAACCAGCTCCTACTTTCATTGATTTGTTCTATTGTTTTTTTGGTTTCTATTTCATTGATTTCTGCTCTGATCTTTATGATTTCTCTTCTCCTGCTGGGCTTAGGGTTTCTTTCTTGTTCTTTCTTCAGCTCCTTTAGGTGTAGGGTTAGGTTGTGTACCTGAGACATTTCTTGTTTCTTGAGAAAGGCTTGTACTGCTATATATTTTCCTCTCAGGACTGCCTTTGTTGTGTCCCACAGGTTTTGAACCGTTGTATTTTCATTATCATTTGTTTCCATGATTTTTTTCAATTCTTCTTTAATTTCCCGGTTCACCCATTCATTCTTTAGAAGGATGCTGTTTAGTCTCCATGTATTTGGGTTCTTTCCAAACTTCCTTTTGTGGTTGAGTTCTAGCTTTAGAGCATTGTGGTCTGAAAATATGCAGGGAATGATCCCAATCTTTTGATACCAGTTGAGTCCTGATTTAGGACCGAGGATGTGATCTATTCTGGAGAATGTTCCATGTGCACTAGAGAAGAATGTGTATTCTGTTGCTTTGGGATGAAATGTTCTGAATATATCTGTGATGTCCATCTGGTCCAGTGTGTCGTTTAAGGCCTTTATTTCCTTGCTGATCTTTTGCTTGGATGATCTGTCCATTTCAGTGAGGGGAGGGTTAAAGTCCCCTACTATTATTGTATGATTGTTGATGTGTTTCTTTGATTTTGTTATTAATTGGTTTATATAGTTGGCTGCTCCCATGTTGGGGGCATAGATATTTAAAATTTTTAAATCTTCTTGTTGGACAGACCCTTTGATTATGATATAGTGTCCTTCCTCATCTCTTATTATAGTCTTTGGCTTAAAATCTAATTGATCTGATATAAGGATTGCCACTCCTGCTTTCTTCTGATGTCCGTTAGCATGGTAAATTCTTTCCCACCCCCTCACTTTAAATCTGGAGGTGTCTTCGGGCTTAAAATGAGTTTCTTGGAGGCAACATATAGATGGGTTTTGCTTTTTTATCCATTCTGATACCCTTTGTCTTTTGACAGGGGCATTTAGCCCATTAACATTCAGGGTAACTATTGAGAGATATGAATTTAGTGCCATTGTATTGCCTGTAAGGTGACTGTTACTGTATATGGTCTCTGTTCCTTTCTGATCTACCACTTGTAGGCTCTCTCTTTGCTTAGAGGACCCCTTTCAATATTTCCTATAGAGCTGGTTTGGTGTTTGCAAATTCTTTCAGTTTTTGTTTGTCCTGGAAGCTTTTAATCTCTCCTTCTATTTTCAATGAGAGCCTAGCTGGATATAGTATTCTTGGCTGCATGTTTTTCTCGTTTAGTGCTCTGAAAATATCATGCCAGCTCTTTCTGGCCTGCCAGGTCTCTGTGGATAAGTCAGCTGCCAATCTAATATTTTTATCATTGTATGTTACAGACTTTTTGTCCTGGGCTGCTTTCAGGATTTTCTTTTTGTCACTGAGACTTGTAAATTTTACTATTAGATGACGGGGTGTGGGTCTATTCTTATTGATTTTGAAGGGCATTCTCTGAACCTCCTGAATTTTGATGCTCGTTCCCTTTGCCATATTGGGGAAATTCTCCCCAATAATTCTCTCCAGTATACCTTCTGCTCCCCTCTCTATTTCTTCTTCTTCTGGAATCCCAATTATTCTAATGTTGTTTCGTCTTATGGTGTCACTTATCTCTTGAATTCTCCCCTCGTGGTCCAGTAGCTGTTTGTCCCTCTTTTGCTCAGCTTCTTTATTCTGTCATTTGGTCTTCTATATCACTAATCCTTTCTTCTGCCTCATTTATCCTAGCAGTGAGAGCCTCCATTTTTTATTTTGATTGCACCTCATTAATAGCTTTTTTTATTTCAACTTGGTTAGATTTTAGTTCTTTTATTTCTCCAGAAAGGGCTTTTATATCTCTTGAGAGGGTTTCTCTAATATCTTCCATGCCTTTTTCGAGCCCGGCTAGAACCTTGAGAATTGTCATTCTGAACTCTAGATCTGACATATTACCAATGTCTCTATTGATTAGGTCCCTAGCCTTCGGTACTGCCTCTTGTTCTTTTTTTTTGTGTTGAATTTTTCCGTCTTGTCATTTTGTCCAGGTAAGAGTATATGAAGGGGCAAGTAAAATACTAAAAGGGTGGCAACAACCCCAGGAAAATATGCTTTAACCAAATTAGAAGAGATCCAAAATTGTGAGGGGGGAGAAGGGGGATAAAAAGAGGTTCAAAAAGGAAGAAAGGAAAAAAAAAAAAAGAAAAAAGAAAAAAAAAGAAAAGAATTTAAAAAAAGGAAAACACCTAAGAAAAATATAAAAAAGAAAAAATATATATATTAGATAAACTAGTAAAAAATCGTTAAAAAAGAAAAAGGTAACAGTTAAAAAAAAATTTTACCCAAAGGCGAGAAAAAAAAAACAAAAAATGAAAAAGAAAAAAATTAAATTAACTGCAAGACTAAAAAAAAATCACAGGGAAAAAGCCGTGAGTTCCGTGCTTGGCTTTCTCCTCCTCTGGAATTCTGCTGCTCTCCTTGGTATTGAAACCACACTCCTTGGTAGGTGAACTTGGTCTTGGCTGGATTTCTTGTTGATCTTCTGGGGGAGGGGCCTGTTGTAGTGATTCTCAAGTGTCTGCCCCAGGCGGAATTACACCGCCCTTACCCGGGGCTGGGGTGAGTAATCTGCTCGGGTTTGCTTTCAGGAGCTTTTGTTCCCTGAGCGCTTTCCGTAGAGTTCCGGAGGACGGGAATACAAATGGCGGCCTCCTGGTCTCCCGCCCGGAGGAGCCGAGAGCCCAGGGCCCCACTCCTCAGTGCACCCTCAGAGAACAGCGCCCAGTTACTCCCGTCTGCCTGACCTCCGGCCGCGCTCCAAGCTCACTGAGCCTGTGACCGGTTCACGGTCACCCCGAGCTGCGAGCTTCCTGTCAGCTCTGTCTCTGTAGCCGGCTTTCCCGTTCCAATACCAGCAAGCTCTGCGACACTCAGACACCCCCGATCCTTCTGTGACCCTGTGGGACCTGAGGCCACGCTGACCCTGTGTGGGCTTTGCCCCGGATAGCCTCTGGAGCGATGTCCCTCAGCGGAACAGACTTTTAAAAGTCCTGATTTTGTGCGCGGTTACTCCGCCGCTTGCCGGGAGCCGGCCCCTCCCCCCGGGGTCTATCTTCCCGTTGCTTTGGATTCACTTCTCCGCCGGTCCTACCTTTCAGAAAGTGGTTGTTTTTCTGTTTCCAGAATTGCTGTTTTTCTTCTCTTCGATCTGCCGATGGATTTTCAGGTGTTTGCAATCTTTAGATAAGCTATCTAGCTGATCTCCGGCTAGCTGAAGTAGTCTCAGCCTGCTACTTCTCCGCCATCTTCTCAACTTTTGTTATTAATGGCTATTATTACTTTCTGATCTAATATCATGACATACACAATTTCAGCTTTTCTGTAATTAATTTAAAATACTTTTCTTTGTGGCCTATTAGATGTTCAGTTTTTATAAATGATCCACTGGCTTTTAGAAGAAAGTGTATGTCCTGCATATTTGAAACATATTTGGACTCTCTTTTAAATAAATTATAAATTAAAGTATTACATAACTTTTTTATTTTTACTTTTTTCTACATGGCTCTTTAAAACTTGGGAGATGTGTCTTCAAATCTACCATTTTTCTTCTTTTTCAAGTTTTCCTTGTAAAATTTCATAGGGTAGATTTACCTTAAATATTTTGTAGCTATGTTATTTGTCATACAAATGTATTTTTTTAATATCTCCTATAATTATAGATTTAAAATCTTTAATTTTTATTATAAAATGAGAGCCATTTTTTCTGATTGATGACTTATTTGCCACAAAATCTAATATAACTGGTTTTAATATTATATTTTTTCTTTTGTTTGCTTTACCCAACATCTCTGGCAGTTCTTTTTTTTTTTCACTTTTCTATGTCATATTCCCCCCATAACTATGTCTCTTGGGAATAACATATGATTGGACTTTGTCTTTAGTAGAAGAATTTGACCCCTCCTATAAGCATGTTTGTTATACCCCTGAAAATCTCATTTATTTGCCCTCTCATTTTGAGCTTTTAAAAATATATCTTTATTTTTCTTGTCTAATTCTCCATGGACTGTGATTTTACTATAATTTTTGCTAGGCTCTGTAAAGCATATATCTTTTTTAAAAATGTAATAGATACATACATGTTAAAAATGCATTATAATAATCAGTTTAACAAATAAAATAGTGCTTTGATACTACCTGATGTAGTTCGGATACTAGAATTGTTTTATTTTGTTCCAGGCAGTGAGCCTGACACGGTCCTCAGTCCCAGGACCCTAGGATCATCACCTGAGCTGAAGGCAGACACTTAACAAACTGAGCCACCCAGGTACCCCTTTATGCACAATATTTATTTATTTTTCCATGGAGAGTCTGTGTTATGGCAATTTTGTTTTTAATTTCTACCTTCCCCTCAATTAATGTCCTTTTCTTGTCAATCTATTGCATTTCACATCATATTTGTATCTTTTAAATGAGTCCATTTTTTCTTAAATTGTATTAAGGACCTAAAGCAGATGCTTTAAGAAAAAGTGTTTTATATTTCTAATAGTGAACATTTCCCAAAAATATGTCCTCGCAGTTTATATACCATTATACTTCTTTTATGTTGATTTGCTAAAATACCTACCTATCTTTTATATCTGCTTTTTATGGTAAAGAAGAATGTATATCCAAACATGGTATTGTTCATAAACATTGTGGGTGAATTCATGGGCCATCTTACTCTATTCTAACCTCCCTCAGATGGATTTTGAGTCACAGAGTTTATGTGTAGAACCTCCATCAAAATTTCTTATGTTCAGAAAACATTTATCTTTTGTAGCTATCTGGCTGTCTTTTGAAAAGCATCATTTGTGTCTTAATGATTGAAAATATTATTTCGATCTTCTCTTGCTGGACAGTGATGATAACAAGGCACAGTACACACTGCTTCATCGTTCCCCATCACAGTCCTTCCCTACTGGTATTTCCACATCCCTGAAGAGCACCAACACTCATGCCTGCCTCTGGCTAAAATAGAATAGTCATTTTATTTCTAGAATGAACAGAGAGAACTACAAATGGAGAAACTGGAAGATTGCATGGTCTTGTATGTTTTAGAAAGCAGGTCTTTCCTCCATATTAGTGGAAAACAAGTTTCATGCTGTGATTGATCCAGACATTGAGCTCTGAGGCCAAGAGTAGAGTACCTGTGGCAAAACGGTGAAGATGATCTTTAGGTTTACACATTTGTTATCTCTTATGATAGTAAATTTTATGTGTCAACCCAACAGGAGATATCCAGATTTCTGGTTACCAACATTACTTCTGGATATGTTTGTCAAGTTGTTTCCAGATGTGATTAGCATTTGAATCTGCAAACTCAGTCAAGTGGATGGCCTTTCCCAAGCGTGCATTATCCAATCTATTGGAGGCCTGAGTGGTACAAAAAGAGGAAAGAGAAATATGAACCTTTGTCTGCTTCACTGCTGGAGCTGGAACATGTCTTCTCATCTTCTTCTACTCCTGGACTGGGATTTAATAGCATTAGCCCCCTGGCTCTCAGGCGGTCAGACTTAGACTGAATTATACCACCAACATTTCTGGGTCTCCACCTTGCAGATAGCAGATTGTGAGATTTCTCAGACTCCATCACCACATAGGCCAATTCCTCACAATAAATCCATATCTATATATCAGCTATAACTTACCCATGTGCTTCTATCTAAGCTATTGGTTATGTTTCCCTGGGGAATATATTCCTCAAAAAATCAAAGTATGTGTCAGCATCAGACATTAATTATAATTTTTCATTCCATGCAAAGAAACTTGTAATTTGTGTACATAATATTGGCTGTATTGATTTGAAGAGTTATGAATGTTTTTGTTTTAATATCTTTTAATAAATATTATAGCTGGAAGTTGGGAAAGACTTGATCAAGCACTGCTAACCGAGGTGATTCTGATGCTTGTTCTCATCACTTTAAATGTGCAACACACATCCTTAGTACATTTTAGCTTTCTGTAGTCACATTTATTCCATAATGCGCATTGCAGAATATCATCCAGTGATTTAAAACACAAAGTATTTTTTACCTGGTGGTATCTACCAGCCTCTGTTTCCTGATCTACCATAGATGGAATTTCCTAAGCTTCATCCACGGCACTGTAGGTTCTAGGCCAAACCTGGCCTATTGTCTCCTAGCCCAACCTTCTGACACAAAGCATTGTCACCTGTGCCACTGGTCTTGCTATAGTTTTGAAAATTTTGCCTTGGTTTCATTCTTATATATGAGTTTTGAAGACTGAGCTCTGCCTTTTCCTCTGTGAGTCCAAATCCCTCTTTTGGTTACCTAGCCAGTACTTTAGATGCTCTGGGTTTGCTTACTCCTGTAACAAAGTGAGGGATGAATTAGACAATTCTCACCAACTTCACTAGGTGACTTTAAACAAGTCACTGTTATCTTTTAACCCAGAATAAACTAGCCTCTACTGTTCTTCCCGTGTTTAATATTTACATCTCTTTTCCATGGAGGCAGCCAAGAGGATCCAGTCACTCCCTTTCTCCAAATGCTTCAATTGCTTTAACACAAGCTTTTAAGTTTTTACTTTGACTCATCCTCCACCTTTAGCTTCTTATCCAGCTCCTTCCCCTTTCACTGTGCTCTAGCCACACTACACTGGTTTGTGAATTTTGAAGATACTATTTATCCTCTCTGCTGTCTGAAACCCTTTCACCCTCACTCTTGTGAACAAATGCTAACAATTTTTTCTTTCAGGCCCCAGCACCTCCTCAAATAGGACACCCTCCAAGAGGCACTTACTGACCTCCCTATTAGATTGCTGCATTAATTAATTAAATTACTGTGTTCATTACTGTATTATTTTCTCTGAGAGTACCCTATACTTTTTGTCGGTAGTATTTCCAACTTTTTATTCATTTGAATACTTGTCTGATATTGTTTTCTCTGTTACCCTGCGGACTTTATAATGGTGTCTAGTGGGTATATCACTTCTTGAATAGGACCTAGCAGTGACTTGTGCAAGTAGAGACGCAAAAATATTTGATCAGTGAATTAAAAAAAAAAAAAGTGAATGTGAAACAAAAATTAAACATTGGCAATTTACCAACAATACTAACTATTCCATACTAACATATGCCTGGTGACAATGCTAGGTATTTTATTAAAATGTTAGTCTACAAGGAAGTCTATCAATATTTTCTTCATATACAGAAAAAAAGAGGGGATGAGAGGGAGGGGAATATAGTTCAGTGAGAGGGAAGAATAAAATGATTTAGTGACAAGTAGTGAGCCTGGCTGAGAGAGCACCAGTTCTATGGACAGGGCAAAGCTCTTGGAAACATTTAATTGTTCACATAAATATTTATCTGAGGCTGGAAGGGGTCATACATTATTTTTATTTTTTTATACCTGATGGCAAAAGAGTTGTAAAAATATATGTTTTTTCCCAAAATTCATACAGCAGGTTGGAAGATAAGTACACATTTCTTAACTTTCATTCCTAAGTTTTATCTGCAGAACTGCTGATACAGCAGGTTCCTGTAGCCTCCACAATCATCTGTTCTCTGCACGTAACTCTCCTGACATCTGTCGTCCTAATGCAGACTCCAAAGAACCTGTAGAATTTTGCTTAGCAGCACATAAGAACTATGAAGTCAGCTGGTCTCAGAGAACCAACCAGTGGCCCTTGTGCAGCTCCCCATGCTTCTCCTTTCCAGATTCTTGAATTTGCCCTATAAGCAGGGACTTAAGAGAAATTAATGTATGTTAGCATGTTTTTATGTTAGTATGATTTTGGCAAAAAAGGAATATTCCTGAGTTTTATCTCAGAAATTTGGATTTAGTCATTTTAAACCAGGGCCAAGTATCTGAATTCTTTAAAAGCATAGCAGATAATCCTTATGCTGATAGTCTACAGAGAATAAGTTGAAAAACAAGTGGCTATTTCATAGATTTTTATCTGGTTACCTATTTTCTGAAGTGGGAACAGACATTCTGTTGTTTAAGGTGGCCAAATTTTGCCACTAACGCATTAACCTTTGTGTAGGGTCAGACTTATTTAAAAAGTGTTTTCTGTGCTGGCACTCTAATCTCATATTTCCAGATCCTATACCTCTGAGAAAATAAATTTCTTCTGCCTAAGTTAAAAAAAAAAAAAAGAAGTTTGTAAATTGGCATTCCTTAATTTAGTATTACTTTTGGCAACTCATGACATACGCATTTTTTAGTTAATGTTTCAAAAGGCTTAAACTCTTCAATTCTTCTATTTTATCCAGCTCTCAATATAATGAATATAGGCAATATGGATTCAAATTTTTAAATCTATGTAATTTTTCTTATTCTACCATTTTGATAGCATAGGTTTCAGTGTTTTTTTAAAAAGTGAAAAGAGAAACGACTTAATAAACTTTTTTTTTTTTTAAAGATTTTATTTATTTATTTGACAGAGAGAAATCACAAGTAGATGGAGAGGCAGGCAGACAGAGAGAGAGAGGGAAGCAGGCTCCCTGCCAAGCAGAGAGCCTGATGCGGGACTCGATCCCAGGACCCTGAGATCATGACCTGAGCCGAAGGCAGAGGCTTAACCCACTGAGCCACCCAGGCGCCCCGAGACTTAATAAACTTTAAGTGAATTTGGCAAGAAAATTAAACATCCATTAATTGAGTTCTTTAAAATTAAGTCTTAACAGCCCAGCTATACAGATAAAATTAGCATTATGTTACCTTCAGTTTGACTACCACACTGTGCTGGATTACTTCCAAGTATCCCCTTTCCAATCAAAAATGATGATAGAAATGTGATGTTTTACATCAGACACTTGACTAAAATATCTCTACTCATCAGACTTCTAAGAGTCAAACTGCAGGTGGTCCTGAATTTATTTTAGATGTCTGCTATTTTCCTCCATTTGAAGTCTCTTTCAAATAAAACAACTTAAAGGAATATCAGGAAGCAATTTATTGGAGATTATGTATTTATTTTAATCAACAGAGAGAATTAACTCAATCGCTGTAATACATCATCTGGATTCAACTATACTCTGTGTGCTTTCTTTTTTAGATGAAAGACTGAAATTTTCTTTGGTTCATTAAGTGCAGTATGTTTCCTCTCTTTTTAATTAAATTTGAATCCAAATCCATTATTATTTTTCACATTAAGTACTATTCTTCACTCCAACTCAAGATATACTGACTTATGTTCTACCTCATGATCCTGTGCTGTCTGGTATAATTTTTCATGCTTCTAAAAATCCTTATAAATTCTACTACAATTATGCCTTGCAAAAACAAAATTAAACCTATACTTCTTTAATTGTCTATGTCAGAACTGAACTAGTGCATATATATTTGCTTCCTTTTAAGGTGAAGAAATCGGTATACTTGTCCTTCTACCTTCGTATAATCTGCAATTTTTGTCGTATAATCTGCATGTTTGAAACGATTTACCATAACTTTTAAATATTGTTGATTTTTTTCTTTCAGAACTTTTTTATGTCATATGCCCTATTTGATATCAAATTAATGTTATTTTTGCAACTACATACAGGCGACCCCCAAGTTACAATGATTCAACCTACAATTTTTCAAATTTACGGTGGTGCAAAAATGATATGCATTCAGTAGAAACTGTATTTTGAATTTTGAATCTTGATCTTTTTCCAGGCTAGCGCTGTATGACTCTCTCCTGATGCTGGATGGTAGCCACAAGTCACAGAACCCAGTCAGCCACATGATCATGAGGGTAAACAGCCAATACACTTACAGCCATTTTGTACCCATACAACCATTCTGTTTCTCCCTTTCAGTACTGTATTCAGTAAGTTACATGAGATAGTCAACACTTTATAAAACAGGCTGTGTTTGATGATTTTACCCAACTATAAACTAATGTAAATGTTCTGAGAACAGTTAAATTAGGCTCGGCTAAGCAATGATGTTTGGTAGGTTAAGTATATTATGCATTTTCAATTCATGACGCTTTCATCTTAGGATGTGTTTATTGGAATGCAACCCCATCTTAAGTCAAGGAAGACCTGTATTTCAGTATTTTAATAATCACAGACACAATTAAATAGGCTGATTGTTATTCATTTAAAATGAAATGTTTTTCTTAATTTTAATAGTAATAAAAAGGTCATTGTTTAAAAGAAGATTACCAAAAACTGTAACAACAAGATGAAAATTTTCTGTAATCCAAGCAAAAATATCTTTGTGCTCTTCTTTTCAGACATTTTTTTATACATATACACCAAAAGTTTTCTATAAGTTCCTATAGCATTTCACTCTCCTTGTTACACAGCCTGCTTTTCACTTGACAGTAGATCATGGATATCTTTCCATATCACTGTATGTCTTTATATGTCATATGGATGTGTTTATGTGAATATAAAAATTGTATAACATTTCAAGTTAAAGTATAATGTACAGCTATATAAATTTCAATTTATAATCAATGATTTTGTGGACATTTAGATTGCTATTATAAACAATACTGTGATGAATATCCTTTTTACATATTGGTTCAGTTAGTTTCTGTAGATCTTTTTCTGGAGGAAAAAAAAGGCTGGATCACTTTAAGTTTTGTCATATGATTCTAGAGTGTTTGCAATTGGCTGTACTAAAAGTGTGTAAGAGTTCTGCATTATCTATACCCTTTTCTTTTTAAAAACTTATTTATTTGAGAGAGAGAATTAGCAGGAAGATGGGCAGAGAGAGAGGGAGAGAGAGAAGAGAACCCTCAAGGAGACTCCCTGTTGAAAATGGAGCTGGACACAGGGCTCAATCCCTGGACCCTGAGATTATGACCAGAGCTGAAATCAAGAGCTGGAAGCTTAACGGACAGAGCCATCCAGGCACCCACACCCCCTTATCTAAGTTCTTACTATTATATGATATCATCAACATTTTCATCTTTTTAAAACTGAAAACAATTTTTTAAATTGAGGGTTAATTTGTATTTCATGGATTTTATGTGAAGATAAATCAGGACTGGCTACATAAATTTCAGGATCCCATACAAAATGAAAGTCCAGGCTCTTTTTCCAAATTACTAAAATTTCAAGAGTATGACAACACAGTATTACACTGAGCATTGGGCCTTTAGAAGCTTGGGGCTCTACTGACTCTAAAAATTTTACACTCAGGAAACTAACCCGAGGTTTAGCTTTTCAAATGCACATTAACCCTTTTTATTTAATTTGTGACTTTTGTTTATGAGTGGTTTTCACCCTGTTTTAAAAACTCTACTATATCTTTTTATTGATTTGTATAAACTTTTTATATACCTTATACTGGAATTACTAAAACATTATCTATTTTTTCTTATGTTTTATGAGTTTTTTTATTTTTATATTATGTTTATGTATTTAATCTTATAATGTTTTTACTCGAGATCAGATCTTAAGTGCATTTTCTTTTAACCAAACTGGTTATTCAGTTGACCTAATGTCATTTTTCTTGTAATCTATATTCCCCCCAGTGATTAGAAATGCCACATTTTTCATGTGTCAGTAAGAATGTAGGACCAGTTTCTAGATTCTTTATTCTTTGATTCTTCTAGATTCTTTAGTTCATTGATCTGAGTAATCTTTCCCCATATCTACTCTATTTTAATTACTATAGTTTTATGATTCTATTCATTCTTCTTCCTTCAGAATTTTCCTGGTGATTTACATACTGGTTAATTTTCTAACCTATGTTTTTGAATTATTTCATCAAGTTGAGAAAATTCTTGAGATTTTGATTGCCAAAACAATGAATCGCTTGATCCAGCTGGAAAAACTGATGTCTCTAAATATTAACTTTCACACCTAAAAATAAGGTATGAACCTCCATTTATCTGTCTTTGTTTATGTATCTCAGTAAAATATAGCTTTCCTCATATAGGTCTCACACATTCTTATTTATTCTGCTTTTATATTTTATCCTTTCAAAGGAAAATAAAAAGCTGTTATTTTTGTATATTAATTTTGCTAGTGGTCACCATGCTGTTTGCTTCTTATGACCTATCTTTTCCCCTACACTGTGGTATGTCAGAGGACAAAGTCCACTGTGTACTAAATGATTTAGGTTCCTTGAATTCTATTCTGGCTTTCAGTTGAAAACATAAGGAAAGGATATCTTTTAATATTTTGTTAGCCTAGAGAGAATAGCACTTATAATTTGCAGATAAGTAACTTGATGTGCTACAAGAATTCGGTTGAATTCTTCTTACACTTCTTCCACTTACTGGGCCTCATTTGATCATTTACACAGAACTTAATTTTTTTTTTTTTTCGTGGATACCAGCTGGGCTTTATTGGAAGCATTGCGGTCTGGGTGTGGAGGAGAAGCTGCACTCCTGCCACACTCACCCCTGCTCACACTCACACTCCCATTGACACTCCAGGTCCTGAACCTGCTGGGTCAGATCTGGTGCAGAGCTACACAGAACTTAGATTTAAGGGATTGGCAAAGTATAAGGTTTTATTACATATTCAAACATTTAGCTGCCGGAAGAGAGTAAGAGCTAAACCCTCGGATCACTAAAGAATTTTTATTCTTTTTTTTGGTTTTTAAATCAGGTACTGTATCCACCACCTATTGCAAGAATGTGTAATACAGATTGTTCTTCTACTGTGATATGAAACTACCGCACTGGTATGAATTTAGAAGAGATAAAAAAACAAAAACAAAAACAAAAACCTCTCTAAAAGCTTTGTCTTTATTGGCTGGATGCATATTTTCTCTGCACTTTTTCACCCATAGGCCTCCATTAATAGAATTTGGTATTTTAAGCAATTTATATGTACCCTCACATCAAGGCTTTACATATCCATCATCTAATGAAATACCTTGCTAACTTTCAGAATAGAAAAACATGTCAAAAATTTTCCCTCTGGATACTTTTTTGTCTAGCTACCTTTAACTGTCAGATGTCAACAGTCTCTTATAATTGACATGTGGCAGGAAGTGAGGCCTCAATTACAGCACACATCTTCAGTCCAAATTCCTTGAAAGTAATATTAATGATTGTTACAAGATTTGAACTTAGTATTTTGATTATTATTTCATCTTATTTTCTTGCTTCAAGAACCCATGTGAATTCTTTCGATAGTATATGACAAACACTTGTATTTTTTTAATATTTGACCAATTATTAAGACGTGCTATTTTAGTGAATTTCCAGATGTTGAACTATAATTTTACTGTGGAGATAAATTAAATGTGTTGTGATATATTATTTCTTAATGCACTACTAATTTCTTTTTGAAAAGTAATTTATTTATATAAAGTATAATTGACATATATTACTGTCAGGTGCACAACATAATAGTTTGATGTTTGTGTATATTCCAAAATGATCACCACAGAAAGTCCAGTTAACATCCATCACCATACTTAATTATTCATTTTTGTGTTGTGATGAGACTGTTCAAGATCAATTCTCCTAGCTACTTTAAAATATGCAGTACAGTATTACTAACTATAGTCACCATGCTCTACATTATATCCCTATGACTTACTCATTTTATAACTTAAATTTGTACCTTTCGACCCCTTGAACCCCTTTTCCCCACCCACCTCAGGCAACTACCACTCTTTGTTCTGTTTCCATAAGCTCAGGTTTTGTGTTTTGGTTTTTGTTTTTATTTTTTGTTTGTTTAGATTCCACATATAAGTGAGATCGTATGGTATATATCTTTTTCTGAGATAGGCACTTTTAAAACAAATTTTGTTTCTTAGGGAAGGCTTTTTTTTTTTTCAAGAATAATTTTTAGTGTTGGATTTTACTCCTTTTATGAAAACAAACTATTATTTTCCATTTTTCTTCACTCTGTTTTCTTATTCTTTAATGTAGAGAGGTCTTTTATGGCCTGGATTTGTCTAAGTAGCACATGGGAGGACACATTTTGATATCTTTATTGTACACTTAACGTATTTTTCAGAATATATTTTTTACCATTTTAAACTAGAAAGACAGCAAAAATTTAGTAATCCTGCATTCTAAAAAGAATTGGAAGGATGCTAAGACATGGGCAAGCTGAGTGAAATAATTTAATCTGTGCATAATTTCCTCTCTACAATTTATGAGCCTGCTATTCCAGGGACCAGCTTTCTGTGTCTCACTTTCCATTTGCCTCAGTTTTAAATTTACAGATGTGGTGTATCTTGTTGCCTCTCCTGTGTTACTGCCCAATCATTGGGAAGAATCATAGTAGATCAGGGAGAAACCACCACCTACTGGCTTCCTCCTTGAGTAACTTACGTTCTCATGTGTCTCCCACTGCAGGTAATTCAGAACCCTGCTGATGAGAGCAAGTGAATGGATGTTAGAAAGGTGTTCCCTGCATATTATATGTTGTGACATTGCCTTTATCCTTTTTTTTTTTCTCGAAATTATGAGTGCCAGAGTTTCCTAAATTTATTTTCTGTAATGTTAATGTATGGCTTACAATCTCAGGAAGAAGAAGCAATGAGTCATTGATGTGTTTCCAGATAAATTAACTCAGTTTGAGGTATATTGATTAGTCATGGTTCCTAAGACTATACAGGATTTTCACCATTTTTTATGTTTCTTTGGGCATTTTGTTATTGATTACTAGGTAACTGAGAATGTTGGGTTGGCAAAGATGCTAGATATACCTATTCACAAGACAATTACTTGTCTAGAAGTCATCATCAATAGCTTCTCATTCACAAACTTAAATCCTCATCAAATTGTGTTGATCTAGAATCATTAATGGAGCTTTTACTCACGTGATCTCAGGTGTATGGAGATTTTAGCTAAAAATAAATATAGATATTTCCTAATGCTTCTTTTTCTCTATATTTTCTATATACAATTCCATCAAGTTTTGTGGCTTTAGTGATCTCTACTTTGTGGATCACTCCCAGATCTTACTACCTACATTTGCATTTTCTGTAAACTCTGGTTTAACCATGCAGATGATAAAGGCCTTAGATACTATGATGATGACTTCAAGTCAAAGCAACATGTCCAAATCTGAGTGCATCATTTTCTACCTCCCAAATCTGCTTTACTACCTGTTCATTCATCTGCTTATTTATATACGTTCATCATTGTACTTATTGAATATTTTCTTTTCAGGTTCTATTGCTGAGTGTATATTGAAGAAGATGGTAGATAAGGTCTCTTCTATGAGGATGTTTACACAGAATTAAGGGACATGCATGCACACAAGTTAGCAGAAAAGTATGAGATGGCATGATAAGTGCCAAGTTATGATGAGCTTGTGATAAGATGAAAAAAAACAAAGAGGTCACCTAATCTTGACTTGGTATCAGAAAAAGCTTTTTTAAAGGAAATAACATCCAAGCTGAATGCTAGAGCTTGAGTAGCAATTTATCCCTGTAAAGGGGAGAAGAAGAGAATATTACAGGTAGAAATAACAGTAAGTATGAAAATAAGAAAGGTCATGACACACATCAAGCCTAGGAATAGAAAATAATTTATTATAGTTAGAGTACAGGTGGTATAGAGTAGTAAGTTTTGAGACAGGAAAGGCAATCAACAGCCAAATTCTTTAGGGCCCTTTAAGCTGTGTTATTTCTTGAGAAACAAAGAAAATATTGAAGTTTATAAGGAAGGGAGTTACATGATCAAATTTGAGTTTTAGAAAGAACATTTTGACTACAGTGTGGAGGTGCATTGAAAGGTCAAAACCAGGGGAAAGATCAATTAGAATCAAATGAAAGGTGATGAAATTTTTGATTAAAGTAGTGACATTAGAGTTGAAGAAAGCTGAGAAGTTTAAAATATATTTTGAAAGACTTGGTGATTTATTTATTTGGGACCAAGAGGGGGAAAAAAAAAAAGACAAAGATTTCTGGTTTGAGTAATAGGTTGGATAAAGATATCTTTACAGGTAATTTTTTTTTTTTTTGTCATGACACTAATTAATTCTGACACTAATAGGGTGTCCTACAATTCAATTAAATGCTGACACTAACTACCCTGCAGGTAGCATCAGCTTCCAGTTTTAAAGGCTCTCAGTCGACAAGACTTCTGTCATTTCAGATGCCAGTTGCAAGTTTGGAATCACAAGGTTATCTTCAGTTCAGTTCCACTAAGCTAAAAAGTCCTGCTAAACTGGTAGTGTTCCTACAATCCCCACCCCCACCATTGTTCACTTCTGATAATTAGAATAACTCACAAGGCTCAGAAAAATACCTTACTTGCTATTACTGTTTTATTATAATGGATACAACTCAGAACAGCAAATGGAAGAGATGCATAAAACAAGGGATAGAGGAGGGGACATAGAGCTGCCATGCCCTCTTTGAGTGGACCTTCCTCTCAGCACCTCAACCCAGTAGCTCCCAAACAGGGGATTAGAGGTTTTTATGGGGGTCTCATCCAAGTTATCTCATAGAACAAATGGTGCTCTTATAACTCTTATCACTGAGACAATTTCTAAGGTTCTGGGAGATGTATGCTGGGAACTGGGAATAAATACCAAATTTTTTTTTTTTTAATTATACTGCAAACTTCTATGGAGAAATGAAGCAGAAAGAGAGGAGCAAGTTAAGCAGGAAAACTTGTTCAATCTTGAACATCTTACATTTGAGCTTCCCAAAGTATTTATAAGCATAAATAGTCAAAAAGAAGTTAATGGGTCTGGAGTTTAGAAGAAAAATCTGAACTAGAAAGTTGACTTTGGGATTCTTAGGATACTGATGATTATGAGAGCCAGGAAACTAAATGGAGGTTGCCAACAGTGAGTACATCGCATGAGAAGAGAGAAGACCCAGGCAGAAGAGAGTCTACTTAAGGGCACAACCAAGAAAAAGAAGCATACAAAGGAGATTGTGGGGTCATAAAAAAAGTAATAGGAGGGGCTCCTGGGTGGCTCACTGGGTTGGGGCCTCTGCCTTCAGCTCAGGTCGTGATCCCAGGGTCCCAGGATCGAGCCCTGTGTCAGGCTCTCTGCTCTGCGGGGAGCCTACTTCCTCCTGCCTTTCTGCTAGTTGTGATTTCTCTCTGTCAAATAAATAAAGTATTTTTTTTTTAAGTAATAGGAATAATCACAGGACTAAGCTAATATATTTTGAGCACATGTGTGCATGAGTGTTAAGGGCGGTGCCCTTTGCATGAATTGTCTTTTGTAAAGCTGCAGACTGTGGAGTTAAGAAGGAAGAAGAAAGTGTTCAAGACAGATGGAGGTGACTCTAGAGCTGAATGCGGCCAAGAAATCAAATATGATAGTGACTTTTTTTTTTTATTATATTTAGTTCAAGGAGATCACTGGAGGTACAAGGAGATCACTAGAGACCTCGAAAAAGCAATTCCTAAGGAGTGTTTGGAGTAGTAACCATCTCACAGAAGGTTCAGGAAGTAATGGAAGGAGAGGAAATGTTTCCGGTGAGTATTGCTAACAGTTCCACTATTCTATGTATCCAGAATAGAAAATTGGAGTCATCTTGGATTCTTTTCTCTCGTGTGTCTTCTGTTGTTAATTCTAAACATAATGACTATTGCTTCTTTCTTGCTTCTCCTTGTCATTGCTTTTAATAGGACCATTCTCGTTCAGTCCTTGGCTTATATTCTCACACCCTGCTTCAGTTCCTGTTTATGGAAAATCACACAATATGTATTACTTCAGGCCCAATCCAAATATTGCTTGTTTGATTACATTTCCCTAATGATCTCATACTCAAGCAATCTACTTATCTCAAACTCTTCTAATACTTCACTGATACTTTTTATAATGCTAATAACTTTCTGCATTAAGTGTGACCACCCACATGCATGTCTTAACACCTTTCTACACTGTTAATTTCATTAAGGAAGAAATTGTATTTATTTTTACATTATACATAGTTCCCAAAATAGAACACCCAAGAACTTATTTTTGTTCTGCATAATTTTGAGTTATTAGAACTTCATGAAGTTTTACCTAGGCCTTATGAATATTTTCCCTGCCAAAAAATGATGATAATATTATCTGTTCTCCCTACTTCACATTATAAAATAGTTTTCTGAATTTTAAAAGTATTTGAAACTATAGCTTTATAAGTCACTATAATATAAAACAATTTAATATTTTCCTTGTAATTACCATTGCAGGAGTATTTAGTGTTATTAGTAGTAATACTAATATAGTCATTTTGTACTAAGCATATTTAGATATGCCACAAATCAGCCAATTACTAGTTTAAAGGTTAATTTCTTCAGTTCAGAGCTTATAACACCTGTGGTGAAGTGTCTGCCAATTTACTTTGATGAATAATTCAAGGAGCATTGATTTTACTTAGAGACTGTTTCTTTCCCTAGGTGTTTATATTAGGAGATGTAGTAAGTGATTTATATCAAGGGTCTTGAGGCCAATTGGTCAATTTATTACTTTTTTACTTTTTTCAGTGGAAAAATTAATGTATGCTTTTTGTATATAAACAAACTACTTTTGAGCCTGGTAGTGGGTATTATGGAGGGCACATTATGGAGGGCATGGAGCACTGGGTGTGGTGCATAAACAAAGAATTCTGGAACACTGAAATTTTTAAAAAAATTTAAAAAATGTATATATAGAAACTGAAAACCCAATTCCCAGAAATAACCAGTTAAAAGTGTTTGGTATATTTATTTCTAGAAACTTGTTCTATATGAATACATATTTATTTTTTGTTTTTGTCAATGTTGTTCTCCTTCTGTCTCTCCCTTTCCTCACCTCTGTGTGTGTGTGTGTGTGTGTGTGTGTGTGTATGTATATGTGTGTGTATGTGTGTGTGTGTGTGTGTATATATATATAATGCATATTATGACTATGTTACCTTTTGTGACAAAAGTGTATATGTGATTAAGGTTAAGGATCTTGAGGTGGGGAGATTATCCTGATTCTTAACTTGGGCCTACAACAATCTCATGAGTCCTTAAAGTGGAGGAGAAAAGCAGAAGAGTGAGTCAGATGACTATGACATGAGAAGGACTTGACATGTCTTTGCTGGCTTTGAAAATGAAGGAAAGGGGTCGAGCCAAAAAATGCAATGGAATGAGAAACCAGAATCTGTCTTCAGTTTACAGCCAGCAGAAAACTGCAGACCTCAACTCATTTAATGGTGAGACACTGTATTCTGCCAACGATTGAATAAGCAAGGAAATGAAATCACCCCTAGAACCTTCAGTAAGGAAGGCAGCCTTGCTGACACCTTCACTTTACCCTAAGGAGACCCAAGTCTGACTTCTCACCTAAAGAACTGTGAAATAATAAAGCTGTGTTGTTTAAACCACTAATTTGTGGTAATTTCATAGGATAGTGATAGAAAACTATACAGACATAAATGTTATTTCTATAGCCATCTACATAGCTTGGCAACATCATTTTTCTTAAAAAATATACGTGGATATCTTTCCTGTCATTTACTTACATGTATAGCTCGCCCAATATAGGTGTAATTTGTAGGAGAGACTGCTACAAATAGCTCACACAAAGAATAATCTTTACCAGGTGTACCCAAATTGTCTTTTGGAAAGCTTCTCTCAACTAATATTTTCACCAATAATATTTAAGAGTGTCCATATTCTATGTCCTTGCCTGAACTGGATATTATCAGTCATTTTAATGCCATGTCCTTTGTCCTTTGCAGAAATGAAAATTGCTTTTGTGACCATTGAGTGCTATTATTTTTTCTTTGTCTGAATCTCACATGGATTCTAGTGTGACATATTAGAAGGCCACACATGATTTTATAAGACTAGCCTCTTCACCTAATATATTTTCTTAGTGTCTATGAGGGATTAGCAGGATAAAATTCATTATTAACTCAGAAAATATTTAGGCAACTTTGAATAAAATGTCTATAACCCCTGACTCCCAAAGCTTTGTGTTTGGATTTAACTGAAAGGTACCTAACTGTCTACATTCAATCAGATACTTTTTGTACCTCAGTTCATGATGTTATCAGCACTTACCAGATTCCAATGTCACTCTCCAATCTCTTCTTACCACCACAACCCTTTTCACCCCAACTTCTGAGAGTATTAGTTCCTAAATAACTTAAATATAAACATAGGAGGTGTCTTGGGATATTTTCTGAAGGCACAACAGCTTATATGCAGTGATATTAAGGTAAATATTTAATCAGTGGGGATTCATAAGAAAATAGAATAGCTCAGACAAAGAGTAGACATGCTTTATCAGAGAAGAGTTTCATAAGAAACCTATTTCAAATTATACTTGCTTTGGGAGGTTGGGAAGATGACAGAGTAGGAGGACCCTAAGTTCACCTTGTCCCATGGATACAACTAGATAACTCTCACATCAGTGTAAGTAATCAGAAAATGATCCAACAATGGCAGAACAAACTATACAACTGAAGGAAAAGAAGAAGCCATATCAGAGAAAATAGGAACGTTGCAGACACTGTTTGGGAGTAAAAAGAACCATGGCTGTCTGTGAAGGGTAGGGAGCTACCCCAAAGGATTAGGAGAAGAGCAGGAAAACAGACTATCATACTCAGGAGTCCACATAGGGAAAACAAATCCCTATAATATTTGGCTTTGAAAGCGAGGGGACCTAATCTTGTGAGTTCTTACAACTAATGGGACTTAAAGTCTAGAATTTAAAAAATCAGGGGTTCTGGCTCTGAGAAAGTCCCAAGGGTATTAGAATGATAAGCATTAGGTGTTATACTCAACTTATAAATCATTGAACATTATATCAAAAACTAATGATGTACTATACCTTGGCTAATTGAATTTAAATCTAAAAAATGAAAGTTAATTAATTTTTTTAAAAAGCGGAGTCCTCAACTTTAAAGAGACAGCATGACAAATAGCCTGCAGGGATATAGCCTGGAAACAGCATTTGGAAAAATGCCAGGGCCAGAGGGGAGGGAAGCACCCATCCTAGAGCTTGGCCTAGAGAGGCAGGGATCATGGGAAGACCTTGCAGGAACAAAGGAGCTGGCAGATGTCTTTTCCTACCCCAGCCACCCATCATGAATACATAGCTACCTGCGAGAACCAGTGTAGATTCCACACTTTTTACATAACTTGCTTATACTAACCCCCACCCAAATCTTGCTTCAGGGGGTCCATCCTTCCAAGCCATGCTTGCCTCAATTGTGGCGATATGGTTCCCCCTTCCCTAGAAGACTGGTGCACCCTCACCAATACCTCACCTCCCAACCTGTGCCGTTCATGGGACCTCAGTTCCAGTAACAGTAGAGGCAGCAGGGCAGGTCTCATTTTGTAAGCTGGCCAGTGTACACCTTCTTAAAATGCACCCTACCCAGCCAGGGACCAAGCACTGCCCATAACAGGCAGAGACAGCCTCTGCAGACAATTGGACAATCGGACTGAAGGAAAAAGTGGCCAGAACTCAATAGTAGGGCACATGTAACATATGGAGGAGACACTTCTGGAAGCACAGGCTCTGGTGAACAGGCGACACTGTGCTTCAGGGCACTAGGGGAACTCTTCTTCATAAGGTTATTATTTTTAAGAGCAGGAGATGTAATTGAGTTTCCTAACATGCATAAACAGATACATAGAGTTAGACAAAATGAGGAGAAAGAGGAATGTCTTGCAAATGAAAGAACAGAAACAACCACAGGAAGAGACCTACAGGAAACAGAGATAAGTAATATGCCAGATAGAGAATTTAAAGTTATGATCATGAGGATACTCACTCGGCTTGAGAAAAGAGTGGAAGACCTCAATGAGACCCTTAACAATGAGATAAAAAAAAAGAGCCAATCAGAGATGAGACAAAATAAATTAATTTAGAAATACACTTCATAGAATAAATAGGTAAGAAGAAGCAGAAGAATGGATTTGTGACCTGGAAGACAGAATAATGGGAAGTAATCAAGCTGAGCATAAGGAGAAGAAAGAATTATGCAAAATGAGAATGGACTTACAGAACTCAGCAACTCCACCAAGCATAATTACATTTGCATTATAGGGATCCATGAAGATGAAAAGAGAAAAAAGGGGATAATTTATTTAAAGAAAAATAGCTGAAAAATTCCCTAATCTGGAAAAGGAAACAGACATCAAGATTCAGGAGGCAGAGAAATCCACCAACACAATCAACCCAAGGAGATCCACACCAAAACACATAGTAATTAAAATGGCAAAAAGTAGTGATAAAGGAAAAAAAAAAAACCTATAAAGCAACAAGAGAAAAGAAGATAGTTATATATAAGAAAATCCCATAAAGCTATCAGAGAGTTTTGGCAGGAACTTTACAGGCAAGAAGAGAATGGTATGATATGATTGAAGTGCTGAAAGGAAAAAAACTGTATCCAAGAATACTCTATACATCAAGAGTATTATTTAAAATAAAAAGAGAAACAAAGAGTTTTTCAATACATCTATACATCAAGAGTATTATTTAAAATAAAAAGAGAAACAGTTTTTCAAACAAAAACAAAAGGAGTTCATGACCACTAATGTAGCCCTACAAGAAATGTTAAAGGGGACTCTTTAAGTGGAAAGGAAAGATCATAAGTGAGAGTATAAAAATTTGGAAGCACAAAATCAGTAAAAGTAAGTGTATCTGTAAAAATTAGTCAAGGGATTCAGAAAATTCTTTAAAAAATGTAAAATAGGACACCATGTACCTAAAACGTGGGAGGTGGAGGAGTTAAGAATGAATTCAAATTTAAGTGACCATCAACTTCATATAGACTGCTATATTTAGAAGATGTTATATACAAACCTAATTGTAACCTCAAAACAAAAACCAGTAACACATACGCAAAGAATAAAGAGAAAGGTATTCAGGCCTACCACTAAAGAAAGCCAACAAACCATGAAAGAGAGAAAGAGAAGAAAGAATCAGAGGAAAACTAAAAACAACCATAAAACAAGTAAAAAATGGCAATAAATACGTATTTATCAATAATTACTATGAATATAAATGGACTAAATGCGCCAATCAAAAATCATAGGGTGACAGAGTGAATAAAAAAACAAGACTCATCTATATGTTGCCTACAAGAGATTCATTTTAGACCTAAAACCGTGTGCAGATTGAAAATGAGGGAATAGAGAGACATTTATCATGCAAATGAATTGCAAAAGAAAGCTAGAGTGGCAATACTTATATCAGGGAAAATAGACTTTAAAACAAAGTTTGTAATTAGAGACAAAGAAGTACACTAGTCATTCAGGGGACAATGCAACAAGAGGTTATAACAACTGCAAATATTTATGCACCCAACATGGAAGCACCAAATACATAAAATGGTTAATAACAAATATAAAGGAGGTAATCTATAGTAATACAATAATAGTAGGGGACTTTAACACCCAAATAATATCAATGGAAAAATCATCCAAACAGAAGATCAACAAAGTATCGGTGACTTTGAATGACATACTGGATCAGATACACTTAACAGGTATATATTCAGAACATTCCATCCTTAAACAGTAGAATACACATTCTTTTCAACTGCACATGGTGCATTCTCCAGAATAGACAACATATTAGGCCACAAAACAAGTCTCAACAAATTAAGAAAGATATAACTCATGCCATACATCTTTTTTGACCACGGTGACATGAAACTAGACATCATCCACCGAGAGAAAAATCTGGAAAGAGCATAAATATAAGGAGGTTAAATAACATGCTATCAAACAATGAATGGGTCAAACAAGAAATCAAAGAAGAAATAAAATAAAATACATGGAAACAAATGAAAATGAAAACACAACAATCCAAAATCTTTGAAATTACAAAAGCATTTGTAAGAGGAGAGTTTATAGCAATGTAGGTCTACCTCAGAAAGCAAGAAAAATCTCAAATAAAAAACCTAACCTTACACCTGTAGGAGCTAGAAAAAGAGCAAACAAACCAAAATGCAGCAAAAGGGAGGAGATAATAAAGATTAAAGCAGAAATAAATGATATAGAAACAAACAAACAAAAAGAACAGATCAATGAAACCAGGAGCTTGTTCTTTGAAAAGATTAACAAAATTGATAAACGTCTAGCCAGACACATGAGACAGAGAGAGAGAGAGAGAGAGAGAGACAGGATTCAAACAAAGTCACAAATGAAAGAGGAGAAATGACTACTCCACCACAGAAATACAAGCAATTGTAAGAGAATATTGTAAAAAACTATATGCCAACAAATTGGACAACCTAGAAGAAATGCATAAATTCCTAGCATATCATCTACCAAAATTCCTAGCATATCATCTACCAAAACTGAAGAAATAGAAAATTTGAAAAGAACGATTAACAGCAATGAAATTGAATCAATAATCAAAAAACTCCCAACAAACAAAAGTCCAGGGCCAGAGGACTTCACAGGTGAATTCTACCAAACATTTAAAGAGTTACTACCTATTCTTCTCATACTACTGTAAGAAAATAAAAGGAAAACTTCCAAATTCATTCTTTGAGGTCAGTATTACCCTGATAACAAAGCCAGTTAAAGACACTACCAAAAAAAAAAAAAAAAAAAAAAAAGAGAGAGAGAGAGAGAGAGAGAGAAATACATGCCAATATGTTTGATAAACATAGATGTGAAAATCCTCAATAGAAGACTAGCAGAAAAATCCAACAATACATTTAAAAAAATCATTCACTACAATCAAGTGGGATTTATTCCTGTGATGCAAAGGTGATTTAATCTTCATAAATCAATCAATATAATGTGTCACATCAATAGGAAAAAGGATAAAAACCATATCATTATTTCAATAGATGCGGAAAAAGCATTTGACAAAAAACCCTCAACAAAGTAGGTTTACAGGGAACATATCTCAAATAATAAAGGCCATATACAAAAAACCCATAGCTAGCATTATCCTCAGTGGATATCCTCAGCTTTTCCCAACTTGCAGTTTTCCCCTAAGGTGGGAACAAGGCAAGGATGCTCACTCTTACAACTTTTATTTAACATAGTACTGGAAGTCCAAGCCACAGCATTCAGACAAAAAGAAATAAAAAGGCATTCAAGTTAGTAAGGTAGTAGTAAAACTGTAACTATCTGCACATGACAATTTACTATGTATAGAAAGCCCTAAACACCAAAAGACTACTGCAACTAATAAATGAATTCAGTAATGTTTCAGGATATAAAAATAATGTGCAGAAATCTATCACATTTCAGTATATTGATTATGGATCAGCAGGAAGAAATTAAGAAAACAATCCCATTTAACTGATGGAAGCAGCCCAAGTGTTCATTGATAGAGGGATGGATAAAGAAAGTGTGTGTGTGTGTGTGTGTGTGTGTGTGTGTGTACAATAGAATATTATTCAGTCATAAAAAATGAAATCTTGCCACCTGCAACAACATACTTGGAGCTAAAGAGTGTAATGCTAAGTGAAATAAGTTAGAGAGAAACATATACCACATAATTTCACTAATATGTGGGATTTAAGAAACAAATGAGCAAAAGAGAATAAAAGAAGAGAAATCAGGAGACAGACTTAACTACAGAACTGATGGTTACCAGAGTAGGGATGGGTAAACTAGGTGAAGGTATAATTAAGAGTATAAATTAAGAGTATATTTTAAGATATATATATATATATATATACACATATATATCAAATAATAAATATATATATATATATTTAAGGTGTAGATTAAGAGTATATTTATCATGATGAGTGCTGAGTAATGTATAGAATTGTTGACTTACTATATTGTACATCTGAAACTAATATAACACTATTAACTATAATAGATTTTAAAATAAAAACTTAATAATAAAATATCTAAAAAGCCAAAATTACACCTGCTTCAGCTGCTTACCAAGTTTCCCCAGATTCCTCCAAGATTCTCCTTGTATTATTATTTTTTAAGATTTTGTTTATTTATTTGAGAGAGTGAGTGAGGAAGAAAGAGAGAGGGCAGGGGGAGGGGCAGAAGCAGACTCCTAGCTGAGCAGGGAGCCTAGCCACAGAGGGCTGGATCCTGGGACTCTGGGATCATGACCTGAGCCAAAGGCAGATGCTTAACCGATTGAGCCACCCAGGTGCCCCAAAATTAAGTGTGGAGTTCTCCTTAGATTTTTGTTGTGTTTTGAAGTGTTTCAACTTTATTTAACATTTTAAATGACTATATAAACTCACTTTTGTATAATGCACAGTACTAAAAAAGTACAAAATGTTTACCATAAACATATGGTCATGAAACTCAGTACCCACAATGGTTGTGTCATTAACTCAACTAAGCACTTTTGTTCATTTCACTTTTTCTGAAAGCTTGTGGCACATTACAGCTGCTCTACATCTTGAACTGGTTCAGGTTGCTCAGCACATATCCAGCAACTATCCTCAAGAAGGTTGTAAAAATCTCCTTGTTTCTTTGAACAGTTTTCAGTGGTTCTTCTAAAACTGCCTGTGTCTAATGGGTTTTTGCTATTATTAATTGTATTGTTGCCTTTGTTGTTTGGCTTCAAATTCTGTTTTAGACACTTGAAAGTATTCTCTCTCTCTCTCTCTTTCTCTACTCTGTTATATATTAAAACCAAATAGTTCGGAATTACATTTTGCTCAGCATTTTTATGTATTTGGGAAGGGGGCTATGAACATTGGTTGGTTTACCCAGTATTGTGTTCATCAGAAACTTGATATTTAAAGTAAGCTCATATGAGAAATTAGAGCTTTCCTTTTCCTCTTGATACTGACTTCTCAGACTAAATAGAGTATATTCTGCACTGGCTACAAAGTCACAGAGAATTTTTAAAGAAGTCAAATACTTCTCTCTAAAAAAACTTGCAAAGAAAATTAGAAGTATATTTGTATATTTTTAGGGCTTTCTTGTAGAAGAAGGATTGTAGTATTTTCTGTAGCTCCTAAGAGCTAGGATCAATGTATGGAAGGGATAAGCTTAGTTTTGGCTTAGTTTGAGGGAAACTTTGCAGCAAGTTATTCTGACTTTGTGGGCATCAGTTGCCTATTTTTGGTTGTTGCCAAGCAAACTATAGTAACCATGTGTTTGGAGTGTTGTAGAAGAGATTGTTCTACAAAGAGAAATGCTGTCCTGCTGAACATTAATATCCTGTCACACTCTAAAATTCTATGAGTTGCCATAACTCCAACAAAGCCCCAGTAGATGCAAGCCTGAATTAATCTAAGGGGAGCCAATGAACCCAAACAGGTACCTCCAGTCAGAATTTTCAGAACTACAAACCTGCCTACAGTAAGAGCTCAAGGGAAAAGAAATCTCAGACTTGGAGACAAAAATACCCCCAGGGAGAATGAGGAAGATAACAATCATCTAGGGAGCTTGGACACATATAGGAGAGAATCAAAATTGAACCAGAAATGTTGGAGAAAAATTTGGGAGAGGACAATATATTCTGTTTCTTGGTAAACCCAATCTAAAATCTCCTTATCTTGTTTTCTTAAATGGACTAAGTATCATTGACACTCACCTGGAAAATATTTTTTAAAGTCAATATTTTCTCATTCTTTTGATATTTTCTTTTATACTTTTCCTGAACACGTTGTATAAAATAGAAAAATTAATATTGCAAAATAAAGATATTTCATACCTAGAACAAGTTCTAAACATATAAAAGCAGTTAAAATATATGCATAAAACTATTTCTAATCTTTCTGGGAGCACATTATATTTTTCTAATGAATCATAAAATATTAAGAGAGTATTTAGAAAATATATGTGTGTTTCTTTGCTATGAAATCAAAAATGGTAATTTGGTAAGTTCTGCTTTTATTGTTGCATTTTGTTATTCTAAAAGATGATTAAGCATCCTACTCAAAGATTTATTTTGAAAGAAGCAGGAACATAAAAATATTACCACCAAGTATCACATACAGGAGTGAACATGCATACACACATAGATGCATAGTACTTTATTCCTTATTTAGTCAATAAAGAATGAATTTCTGGCCATTAAACACATTCAGTTAAAGAAACATATTTGAAGACTTGCTATGCGAAAGTCATTGGGCCAGGTGCTATAAAAATATAAGGATGGGGACGCCTGGGTGGCTCAGTTGGTTGAGCAGCTGCCTTCGGCTCAGGTCATGATCCCAGCGTCCTGGGATCGAGTCCCACATCGGGCTCCTTGCTCCACGGGGAGCCTGCTTCTCCCTCTGACTCTGCCTTCCACTCTGTCTGCCTGTGCTCGCTTTCGCTCGCGCTCTATCTCTGACAAATAAATAAATAAAATCTTAAAAAAAAAATATATAAGGATGAATGAAGGAAAGCCCATTTTACGGGAACACAAACTCTTGAAAATATAGACATCTACAAATATAATTGAAGTAGCCCATTCAGTGGTAAATGGATAATTAATATAAACCACACAACGTGTGTCTCTGTATTTTCTAGATACCAAGCTCCTAGAAGGCAGATGTTTCTTCTGAGCTGATGTATTCTGACAGTAGGCAGCCCCCCAAAATTGTTTATAAATGCATAATCAAAACCAATTATAAAATTAACGTATTGAGCAATCTCAACAAAACAAAACTTCCAAAACAACCAGAATAATATTTGATGAATGAAAACCCCAGTTCAGGTTAGTGACAATTAGTGATGATTCTCTCACATCCAAAAAAAAACATTTTAATGTCCACAATAAAAAGAAGAGTAAATGGTACATCTACCGTTTTTCTTTCCACACACTATTTTTAGACCAACCTGCTGTCTCGTAATTAATGTAACATTTACTGAAGCCCTGCTGTTCATTGCTTTATTTATTCAACACATTTTTTGAGCGCCATGTTAGTTTCCTTTAGTTGCTGGAAGCAATTAGTATAGACTTGGTTGGTTAAAAAAGCATTCATTTATTTTCTTGCTGTTCCGGAATTCCGAAGGCTGAAGTTAATTTCACTGGGCTGAAATCAAGGTGTTAGCTTTGTTGGTAGCTCTCCCTTTTGAGGCTTAAGGGAGAATCTGTTGTTTTGCCTTTTCTAGCTTCTAGAGCTGCATTCCTTTCCTTCCTTTTCTTGCAGCCCCTTCCCCAATCTTTAAAGTTGGCAACATATCATTTTGCTTCAGCTGCCACGTTTCCTTCTCTTCAAATTTCCCTTTCCCTGCCTTTGATCAGGACATTTGTGATGATAGTTAGGGCCCATGCAGACAGTCTTCATCTCAAGATACTTAATCATATCTGCAAAGTCTCTTTTGCCATGTAAAGTAACATTCACATTTTCAGAAGATTTGGAGTTAGTTCTCTTAGGGGACCATCGCTCATCCTACCACATGCACCTACTTCATGCTGGATATAGGAGACCCAGCAGTGAATTAGACATCTTTGTGTCTGTGCTCATGGATCTTGACATTATGTGAGGTAAAAAAGATGTACAAGGCACAGACCTCCTTTTTAATTGGGTTCTCTAATAGAGGGATATTTTATCAGAGAATAAGTACATGTTCTTTCCTTTACACTTTTAGCAAGAGAAATTGCCAGCTACTTCTTAGAATAAGCAGGCACAGAAAATCACCTTGCAGCACGCTGTTGAGAAAAATTACTTGTGTTCTGTCTTACATAAATAGAGGATGAGTAGGCTCATCTATCTTAAGCAATAACAGACTTTTTTTGTTTTTGTTTTTTTAGTAACTTTGCAAACTGCTCTTTTTTTTTTTTTTTAATGTTAGGAGATGATGGTTTTGTGGCAGAAGAAAGGTTAGGTCAGTTTGGTTAAGGAATCTATGTTTCGTTCAGGAAAGGAAAAAACAAAATAAAACAAAACCCAATGCCTTAGAAGATAACTATAAAATCTGGACTTCAGGTAGTACAAAATTTGGGGGTTGGCTAATTCGGCATAAAATTAATGTACTTGATCCTAGTACATGAAACTTCCTTCCCTCAAAACACTGATAGGCTATGTATCAACCTGTGGAGTAGTTGCCCCACGCAGGAAGTGCCATATCTTTCTGCTGGCCCAGGTTTCAATTAAAGACAAGCATCTGTCTCACAGCCCCATGGAACAGGGTCTTGCCAGGAGAGATGGCCCATATCCAGTCAACAGTGCATTTAGTCTACCAGCACCAATCAGCCAGAGTTTAATGCTCTGCCACCTCTATGTGGAACAGTAATGACACTGGAGTTCTCCCCCCTCTCCATCACTTGCAGTGCCATGACCTGGCCCAGTGCTTCAATCAGAAATGAAAAGAGCTTTGGTCAAAGGGACTTGGCCTGTTTAGTTGGTTTCTCAGTCTGCTTAAGGACTATAACAAAATATTTTAACAAAATATGTTAACCAGATGATTTATAAACATGAAACATTTATTTCTCCCAGTTCTGAAGGCTGGAAGTTCAAGATTAGGGTGCTAGCATGGTCAGGTGAAAGCCCTCTTTTGGGTCATAGGTTTCTTATTTTATCCTCAGATGTTAGAAGAGAAACAGGGTCTCTCTGGCACCTCTTTTCTAAAGGCACTATACCATTCATGAGGGTTCTGCTTTCATGACCTAATCACCTCAAAAGTCCCCACCTCTAAAAGTCTCCACCTCCTGGTACCATCACCCGAGTAGTTTTATTTCAACATATTTTGAAGGGATGCAAACATAGCAGTTGAGAATTACCTACATTGAGTTTAATACTAGGGTGTGAGTAAATCCTAAATCAGTCTCTACTAATTAGTAAAGAAGGCACCTTAGCCCCTATGGTCACTACAAGGTCAGAGAATTTACACAGCTCTAAGTTAGAGACATGAACTGCCAACACCAGTTTCTTCTTTGACTCATATCACAAGTCATGAATTTATGTAAGGTAGAGTTAGACTGGATTCTTTGTTGTCAAGACTGGTAGATACTCAAGAACGCTGGGTACACATGGTGAAAAATTAGAGCAGTAGGGTGATGGGTAAGAGTTTGTATTTTTGAATTATCTGCTGCTATCAGCTGGTAGAGGCTTTGGCGTTATATTCAGAAGATTTCTTGGGAGTTATAGTCTTTGCATCCCAAGTGATGTCAAGAGATAGCCTAGTTACATCATTATATAGGAAAATATAAAGAATGGTATGACAATTTAATTAATGAAGAAATTATTGCTGTTCTATAATACTGCCTATAATGTAATAGTTATTAATGTAGGTATGTAGTAATAATTACATTGTACATAGTACAATAGCATTAAAGAAGGCAGACTTGACATGGACATTGAAGCATAATGTAGTAGATAATTGAACTTTTGAGATTTACTGTATTTGTTTGTTTGTTGGCTCTAGAATCCAAAAATCCTGGTTTTAGAGGAAAACCATAGTGTGTGTCTTGTACGTGACTTCTCATTAAGGAAGCCAAAAGGACTGACTTCCATTTTAAGGATGCTAAGGAGATACAGACATATAACTTAGGCTTAGCTCATCAAATTTTTCCAACCAAAGATTTGAATCTTGAAGAACTAAGGCAAACAATACAGGCAGAATGGAGAGATTCTTCATGGTGGTGTCACAAACATTGAGAGCTCAGTGCACACTTGAAATTATCAGTGTCTTAATCCGTACCATTGCAGGAAGCTGTCATCCCAGTTGTCCTGCCCTTCTGTGTTCCCGCCCATTGATTTATTTACTAGACTTCACCTTTCTGCTCTTCTCTGTAACCTTTCACATAAGTTCTATTTATGCTTCATGTGCCAAACTCAGTTTCTATATCTTGCAAAAAAGAACTCTAACTTGAATGGAGAGGAAATAGACAGGAAGTGAGAAGACATGTCAGGTAAGTGGAGTGATGAACAAAGATATGAGATGACATAATATGTCTAGAAGATTCTAATGAAACTGCAGGGACTAGATGGAAGAAAACACGAAGTATTCAGATGACAGTGAGGACAGTTCTAGGACTAGAGCAAACAATACATATCAGAAAGTAGGATTAAATAATAATGAGTAAGTAACCTCTTAGTCTTTAATTCTTTTATCCCCTGAATAAATTATTTGTTGCATTCTTGTTATGTCAACAACTTTTGCTGACTCTGAACATATAAAAAGGGCAAAATCCATGCCATCAAGGAGACACTAATCTTTTACAGTGCAGTAGGGAATTTCAGGATGCAAATTCCTTTTTTGCTTTAATTTAAACATTTAGATAACTTTCTCTCTCGTGACAATTATTGTCACCAATTTACCAATTTTAAAATTGACAGAAATAGAAATTCTAAAGTAAGATTTCAGTAGTATAGAATCCTAATAAATCAAAGTAAAAGAGTACCAGTCCTGAGGGCCTAGTTTTTTTCCTGCATTTTTTGAAATAATCATTATTCCTGACTCTAATATGTTTATGGAAGTTATTATATTAATAAATATTCTGATGTTGAATGAAAGAAAGCATGTTTTATTTTATATCAGTGTATGCCTACTTCTTACAAACTGTTTGATTATGCCTGACAGCGTAAATAAATTAGGGTAAATAGATTCTCATTGAATGATTTTTTTCTAACCATCAGATTCAATGCAAAATGGTATTTATAAATTGGATTGGGATTGCATCTAATGCCCCATCCTAAAACTCTGACTGTTCTGTTGGTCCCTTCCTAATGGCAAAAAATGTTGAAATATCACTAATAGAGACAATGTCATCATTGTTCAAAGTGTTTTCGTGTGGATTTCTTGATTATTGGGAGGTATGGGAACAATGTTTTGTTGTAATGATCACAAATATTTTTACATACTAAATCCTGACATTTTTCAAATATAGGATGGCTATAATTTGTGGCAAATTCAATTGGCTATTTTTTACATGTATTTCAACTAAAAACTAGCATTGAAGGAATATGCCATTCATCCAATAGAGGGATTCCCAGAAGGAAAAAAGTGGGAGCTGCATATAAATTGATTTTATGTAGTAAATGGACATTTCAAATATGTTACATCAGGGTGGTCACTGAGCTCCCAAAGGGGAGAGAAAAAAATATCCAAACAGGGAAAAAATAAAAATTTTGTTCATCGAATTCTTGTTGAGAACTGTTCTAATGTATTAAACTAATAGGTGCCTTTGTCTTCTCCTAATTACTTATTATTATTATAATAGTCTCTACCCCACAAGATCCTTGGGGTTGATTTTGTCTTGCTACTAGCAAAACCGTTTCCACTTCTTTTTTGGCATTAGCAATAAAGATCCTTCTCCTTATTTCCCAGGCCTGTGGGTAAAATAATCAATAAAGTCAAACTCATTCCACTCAATATCCAAATAGGATTTTTTATGGATCTTGGCTGAATCATCCTAAAGTTTATATGAAAGAACAAAAAGCCAGGACTAATTAAGGCAATTTTTTAAATAAAGATTTTTATTTGTTTATTTGACAGACAGAGATCACAAGTAGGCAGAGAGGCAGGCAGGAGAAAGAGGGGGAAGCAGGCTTCCCGCTGAGCAGAGAGCCCTATTTGGGGCTTGATCCCAGCGGAAAGGCAGAAGCTTTAACCCACTGAGCCACCCAGGTGCCTCTAATTAAGGTAATTTTAGAGAAGAATCAGAAGAGGGGCGCCTGGGTGGCTTAGTAGGTTAAGCCTCTGCCTTTGGCTCAGGTCATGATCTCAGGGTCCTGGGATCGAGCCCCGAATTGGGCTCTCTGGTCAGCAGGGAGCCTGCTTCCCCCCCTCTCTCTGCCTGCCTCTCTGCCTACTTGTGATCTCACTCTCTGTCAAATAAATAAATAAAATCTAAAAAAAAAAAAAGAATCATAAGAAAGAAGGTCTTGCTGAATTTTTCAATATGCAGAGTTGAGTGCATATAACCAACAAGAGAGAAGTACTTAAACTTTAAAAATATATAAAGATTACCTATAAATTAATATCCAAAAACAACAAAGCCTATAACATACTCATTATTTTATTTATACTTTTCTATGTCTAAAAATATTTCATAATTAAACTTTAAAACTTTTAGAAAATAAACGAGAATATCCTATAGTTTCAGGTTTGAAGACTGTTACAAATAAGAAAGCAAAATGGATGAAATTATAATGTAAAAATTTGTTACAACTAGCAGTACTTAAAATATACAGCTTTTGGTTATCAAAAGATACCATAGAAAGTTAAAGGACAATCCATAAACTGAGAAAAGCTATTTGAAACACATAACCAACAAGAAGAGAAGTATTTAAGCTTTAAAAATATATAAAGATCATCTACAAATTAATTCCCAAAAGCAACAAGCCTATAAAAAGTGAGTTAAAATTGAGAACAGGCATTGCACAGAAAACCAAATAGCCACGAAGCATTTATAAATATACACAAGCTCATTGGCAAGGGGATTAATGTAAATTAAAGGCGCAAATTAAGAGATGCTATTGGCAGACAAAAATTTAAAAAATTTTAAAATCTAACAATAACAGGTGTTATGGTGATGTGCCAGCCTATGTGAAATGTATCCGTGTATAGATGAATCTCAAAACACAAATGTGTAGTGAAAAAAAGAAATTGGAGGGGAAAATGCTGTGTGATTCATTATAAAAAATAAGGATAACATATTTTTAGGGAATCATACATATATAACTATGTTCAAAATGCAAAATAAGTAATACAAAATTTAGCATAATGGTTATTTCTGTCTGGGAGGGGGGATGGAGAAGACTTTTGAGAAGGCTTCAAAAATACTGGTATTCTGCATCTTTCAGCTCCGTAGTGAGTACGAGGGTATTCTTTTTATTATTCTTTAAAATGTGCACATACAGGATACATTCATATATGCATATTTCACAACTAACATTTCTACTAAAAATCTAGTGTGATTTTAAGGACGCCCTTACCAAATTGTTCACGTCAGCAAGTTCTAGACTGTGAGCCAGGATTTCCTTGTTACTATGTAACCAAACAAAACAGAGAATTCTCTTGGCTTCTCCCGCTGATGTAAAATGGAACCCTTCAGCCGAAACCTCTATTTCGAAAGTTCTTGTTCTTTATACCTGTCTCATTGTTCTCAATTATTTCTATAATCCACTACAAAGGTGATTTTATAGATTTGCTAATTCAACGTCATCTTTATCTATTAGGGCCTTCACAAAAAGTTCCAGTTTTTTCAAAAACGATAAAACTCGCCCTTAGTTTGTAAACAACCTGCGTACTCGAGTTAAAGCAACTTTGGAAAGCCTCCCATCAAAACCAGGGGTCCTTTTTAGTGAGAGCTTCCCAGAGCAACTTCAGAACAGTTTTTAAGAGAGGGGTGGGTCACCTCTAATCGGAGAGCGAGCCTGGGAGTCCCGCCAGAGTCGGCTCCGCCCCTTTTCTCTGCGCGGGACACCCGGAAAAGCTCTCCCCTCCTTCATTCACGCCCCTCTTCACGCTCGCAGAGAAGGGGAGCCCGTGCCCGTAAAGCCAGCGCCCTGCCCCCTTCCAGAGCCCGGCGTCAGGCCCCGCCCACCGGGGGGCTGCCGGAACGCTCTGCGCGCGCCTTTTGGGAGGCGGGGCTGGATGGGTTCGCCGCGGAGAGGCCGCAGGGTGTCGGCTTCCGCTCTCCCTCTGCTTTCAACCCTTAAGGCTCTGGCTGAAGCGTCCGCCTGTGGCCGGATTCCCAGACCCTGGTGAGTAGCCGGAGAAGTCAGGGCACCGCAGACGCGGCCGCGGCGAATTCGGGACCCACCTCCCAGCGCCTGCGCGCCCGTCCCCTAGCCAATGTGCTTGCAGCTTCTGCAGATGGCCTTTGACCCCGCGCCTCTTGGGCGGGCGAGAGGCGGCGAGCTGCGTTTTGGGGACCCGGGATACCCCCGCCCCCACACCCGTCACTGTTAGCTCTCTCTTATAGGCTTTGTTGTTTTTGGATATTAATTTATAGGTAATCTTTATATATTTTTAAAGTTTAAGTACTTCTCTCTTGTTGGTTATATGCCTCTCCTCTGCGGGGAGAGGCGGGAGGATCGAGGCCGCCCGCGCTGGGGTTGTCGCAGGAGAGTCGCGGCCGCCTGCCTCCTGGCGCCTTTGGGCCTGCGGCGAGGAGAGTAGGGTTGGCGAAGCCACCCCAGAGGTGGTTTTCCCCATTCATTTGTCAACGTGTTTGGCTCTATCAGCATCGACATTTATCTTTTGCTAAGTTTCAGGATGCAGCTGTGCCGGACGAATTTCTTTTTCCCATGCCACCGGAGCAGACTGAAATTCAGGCATTCGTGATGGTTTTCGTTTTATGTATTGTTAAGACCCTATGGATGAATGTTAAGAGAAAACGTGGAACTATTTAAAGAGGAGTAAAACAAGGGAGGATGATATAGGACTTCAAGAAAGACAAATAGGACTGGCATGAGTTGTTTATGTTAAAGAATTTTCAATAGTAGTTTGAGAGAAAAATAGAAAATAAAATCCAGGTTGGTTAATACTGTCGCATTACAGAGTATTTTCATGACAATGTGTGATTTTTCTAATTTTGGGGATATGTGTAAACTTAGAAAAAACAATGGGACGCAGTCACTCTTGTAGACTTTCAGGCTCTGTGCATAAAACATAAACAGAATCATTTCTGCTAGTCACATGATTAAATACTATGTGTAAGATCAGAAAACAAACTGTCCCCAGAGTAAAGTTAAGTTGCAGTTTATGAGTAGGTAACAGATTGTTTTCTAAGCCCATTCTATTTAAATGAAAACATGACACCTGTTAGCAGTGTTCATCTGCTTAAAAAAAAAAGTCTCTAAACCTAATTTGTGTGGTAGGTTGTAAGATGGTGGAATAGAAAGCAAGAGCTTGAGTTTTAGAGCCAAACTTGATTTGCTTCTTGCTGGTGCTTAACCTCAGAGTGTTACTTAGCCTTTCACTAAGCCCTCTGAAAACTGTACCTCTGTTACATCTGTCATCTGTAAAATGGTGTTAAAAAGAAGTTTTACTTATTAAGTTGTTATGAAGACTAAAACGGTCGGATAAGATTATGGGAACTGAATTTCCATTAGCCAGAGCGTGTACATGTTTACACTAAAACCACCTGGGCAAGGAAACCTTGGTATAGAAACTGATTTTGAAAGTTCCAGGTGTATCTTCTATTAAGAGTTGTTTATCTAAAATGGCTTCTTAGGAAATAAAATTAGAGAACAATACTAAAAAACACTGCAAGTCTGTATAATTTAGCAATAGGTCACAATAGGTCTTTAAAAGGTTAAATCTTTTGATGTTTCTAACTGGATTGACAGCAGATACTTTCTGAAATAAGTTGATGTCACAATGCTCTGGATCTTTCAGACCTCTTAAGTCAAAAACTAGCATTTCGAAGATTAAAAGCATAAAACACAAAAGTAGAAACCATAGAGTTTCAAGAGAACCTATTAGGTATAACTTCTGTGTATTATGTAATGTCAGCTGCCCTTTGAAGAAAACAGGTCTTCAATAGCCAATACCTTGAGTAGATTCCTATTTTGGGAATCCATACATCTGCAGTTAACTTGTAATTTTATTTTCTGAGGTAATTTCTGAATCATCTTTTGTCGAAGACAAATAGTTCCTCCATTCCTTTCTTCTTAGATCATTAGAATTGCTAGCTTCTCAACAATCATTATGGTTTTGCTATCTTGAAGATAATTTTTATTAAAATGAATTTTTAAAATTATTGGATGTCTCTTGCTATATAATATGTTCAGTATAGATTGTAAAAAGGTCAACCATCTGTATAGTCAGTAGAATCTATACATACACATACTGCCCAAATATATACTATTGTCAAAAACAAAAGGGCCTGAAATTAAATTGTTCAAGCCGAACACGTAATGGCCACTATGTATAAGATGTGTGGAGCACTTCTGCAGTGTAGATACGAGAACTCCCATTTTTTGACCCCAAGGAGCAATCCAGTAGTGGATCTAATGCATGTAATTAAATAGCATAATGCAGTATGTAAAGAAATGCCACTTTAGTAAGTAGGCAAAGCTGTAACAATAGAATGTATGAGAAAATGAGTACTTTTCACCCTGGAACATTAGGGAAGGTTATCAAAAAGAAGCAACATTCCAGCTTTGTCTTGAGGGATGAGTAGCATTTTAAAAGTTAGCCATGTAGAGAATAGATTTTTAGATAGAATTAACTATGTTATTAATTGCTTGCCAAATGCCCATCTTTAATAATCATCATAATACTCAGTGTTACTCTAAACAGGAAATGATTCTAAAAGTTTTATTATAATTTATGCTCAAATATCTGTGAACCCGGTAATAACTCATTGTATAGATGAGAAAAGCAGAGAAAGATGAGGTCATTTGAATAGGCAAAATAGCTTTAAAAGGCACAGGTGGAGGTTATCCGCCTTTAACCACAGTGCTCAGGCTTTAAGTTGCTGTGACTTACTGTTAATGGAGATGTGGAGGTTGGGATAGAACCAGTGAATCATCTATAATGATGTAATAAATGAACATTCTAAGTGAGTGAATTAAGTAATTAAAAAAGAAGGACCAACTTAAACTACATTTATAGGTAAGAGTAGGGTGGTGGGGCACTTGGGTGACTCAATTGGTTAAGCAACTGCCTTTGGCTCAGGTCATGATCCTGGGATTTTGGATGAGTCCCTTATCAGGCTCCTAGCCCCACGGGGAGTCTGCTTCTCCCTCTGACCTTCCCCCCTCTCATGCTCTCTCTTACTGTCCCTCTCTCAAATAAATAAATTAAAATCTTTAAAAAAAAAAAAAAAAAAGCAAAGGTGGGGTGGCGGGGCAAGGCAGCTTCTTCCATAAATGGACATTTTGTGTTCTTGTGTAGATCTGAGAAATGAATCTAAAAAATATAAAAAAGTTTCAGAGCTATTTGTCTTTTATATTTCTTCACCTTTATTTTTAAATCTAATTGATATTTACCGTATGATTAAAATACTATCCTTTTACACTTTCATGTACATTATCTTGCATGATTCACAGAACAGCTTTGTCAGAAAACACAGTAGGTAATATGTTCTTTTGTTTTGTTTTGTTTTGTTTTTTAAAGAGGTAGACATGGCTGATTTGGGACTTTGGTTTTTAGATTGCAAGGCCAATCTGACTCTTCCACACATTTTAGCACTCAGGCTCTCAAAAAGCAAGGTCTTTCTACTTTTTATATCCTATAATCATTGCTCCTGTTCTCTGTCTTGCAAATGTTCATTACTGTTATTTCCTAATCTTTCCTTATGAAATGTTATGTTCTAATTTTAGAAGGTAAAGTAGGAAAATAATCACTATATTTTATCACCCAGAGGTAATCATTTTACATGTCTTAGTGCTTTTCTTTGTGTATTTTTAATGTAGTTGAGATCTTGTTATATCCAGGATTCCTTTTTTTTTTTTTAACTTCATGGCTTGTCAAATTTCTTACAGTCCTTAAGGGAAGGATTTGTTTTCATCTTGATATCTTGATATTTTGGAATTTTCAGGACAAGAAATGATAGAGGCAGGCCAAAATTGTTGTATCATCTCTTTTCTTCTCTGTAGGGCTGCCACACTCTTAGAATTTTACTCCCTGCAGTCCTGTATTGCAGAGCTTGAAGGATGGTATTAATTGGCGCTTCCCGGAAAAGAGCATTAGGTTACCAGCTTATGTCCTCCAATTTGCTGGTGGGATTGGGATTTTTTCTTTCTTTCTTTCTTAAATTTTCAAATTGGTACTTCTAGACATGTTCCAAAAACAGTGCAAACAACTCAGTTACTGTTTATTTTTCTTGTATATTCACCAAATGGTAATATTTTACTATATTTGCTTTATCATTGTATACATGTACACACCTTTTACATTATATATAGTTATATACATTACATGTAATATGTATGTGCATATGTGTGAGTGTCTAATACATTGTCTGATGTTTCCTCATGTTTAGATCCAAGTTAAATTTTGACATACTATAGCAGTGATTCTGTTTCCTTCTTGGGTTATCTTCAAAGTTCATTTTGATCACTTGTTTAAAGTGTTGTCTGCTAGGTTTTGCACTGAGTTACTATTGTTTCCTTTGTATTAATTAGGTGTCTTTTGGGGAGATTGTTTGGTAATATATGGGTATCCTGTTTCTCATCAAACTTTTATTTCCTCATTTAATATCCGTAGATGATTTTTGCCTACTATGGTTGTTATGGTAGTTTCCGAATAGTGATATTCCATTAGTCCATCTAAATTTATTAGTTGGCATTCTAATATGAGTCTTCTTTATTCCTTTTATTTTTGCATTAAAAAAAAGTATGAAAAAATAACTGTATGGATTCATTAATTCTTATTTTAATACCTGTTATTTATGACTCCTTATGTTATTGCTGAAATTGTTCAGGATTTAGCCAGTGGTTGCCCCTTCAGCCTGGCTCTTATATCCAGTAGACATGTCCCTGACACTTTCTGAATACTTCTTACTTTCTGATAAGATAATCAAGGCTCATTTTGTACTTTCCCAGTCACAGTCTGGGAATCAACATTTCTCCAAGGAACTTGGTTCTTCTAAGCAGCAAAGGATATTTAAAAAACAGCATCTTGGACCAGATGTGTTCCTTTGATTCTATACTCTTAGTTTCTTTGATTCTATACTCTTAGTGTACAGAACTAGGAAATAATATGAATATATTAATGTGTATACACACAAACACACCCCTTTTTACTAATAAAAGCCACACATTCATGCAGATACTAATTAACAATCTGACAACACGAGTTTCATTCTAACCTCCCACTTTTTACATAGCTTTTTGTCTGTGAAAATCATGAGCCCCAGTTTCCAGCATACATTTGCTTACGTGTAGAATACACATTAAAGAATTACAGGACTCCTGGGTGGCTCAGTCAGTTAAGCGTCATTTGCCTTTGGCCCAGGTCATGATCCTAGGGTCCTGTGATCTAGTCCCACATTGGTCTCCTTGCTCAGCGGCGAGTCTGCTTCTCCTTCAGCCAGCCACTCTCCCTGCTTGTGCTCTCTCTCTCTGACAAATAAAATCTTAAAAAAATCTGCTAACATGTACCATTGCAAAAACAGTTTACTGACTGGAATTTAGCATTTAATGCTTGTTTTTTGAGTATGTGAAATATGACATGGCTCAAAAAGCCAAAGCTGTACAAAAAAGTAGACTCCCTTCTATTCTCCAACCCTTCTACCTATACTTCTCCTCCTACATTCTCTGTCCTCTTTGTTTTTACCCCCATACATAATCAACCTCCTTAAGATTCTTGTTTATTCTTCCTGTGTTTCTTTTGTGCACTTGAGAAAATATTTTTTTGAGACAATGTATATTTTATTTGCACTTGCCTTCTTTCACATCACATATCAGTATATCCAGAAAATCAATTTATGTCATTTCAAAGAGCTGTTCCTCCTTTTATTTAGCTTAACATCCCAGTATTTTATAATTAAAGTGCTATATATGGATTTATGTGCTATTTATGTGCTTTTTATTTTTAAGGTAATTTCCATGAAGTAGGACTTCTGAGTCCAAAGATAAATGGATGTGTAATTTTGTTAGCTATTGCCAGATTCACAAAAAGACTACACCAATTTACATTCAGCTAGTTTGGAAGTGCTTTTTTTCTCGTCTTCTTACCAACAAGATGTATTTTTGTTTTTGTTTTCTTAGTCTCCTGGATAAGGAATGATATCTTTATGTAATTTTATTCTGCATTATTTTAAAGATTTATTTTAGAGGGGGAAGGGGCAGAGAGAATCTCAAATAAGCTCCATCTCACAACCCTGAGGCTGTCCACTGGAGCCAAAATCAAGAGTTGAATACTTAGCTGACTGAGCCACCCAGGAACAGCTTTAATTTGCGTTTTTAAAAATTCTGAGTGAGGTAGAAGAACTTGCCAGTATTTTCACTGTTAATAATGTTTTGTTAATAGTGTTTTCAGATATGCCTATCTTTAAATTTATGTAATTAATTTGCCTTTTCCTTTATTGCATATGAATTTTGAGTCATTGTTATAGTCTTCCATTAAACTCAGGTTATAAGGGAATTCAGATGGAATTTCTTAGTCATTTCAATGGCTTTGAGCCCTACAACATGCATTATTTTTTGGGAGACTGTGGAGGAAATAGGGGAGGATTGTTTAAAACTCCTGATTTAGGGACGCCTGGGTGGCTCAGTTGGTTAAGCCACTGCCTCAGCTCAGGTCATGATCCCAGGGTCCTGGGATCGAGTCCCACATCGGGCTCCTTGCTCAGGGGGGAGCCTGCTTCTCTCTCTGCCTCTGCCTACCACAATGCCTGCTTGTGTGCTCGCTCTCTCTCTCTCTCTGACAAATAAATAAATAAAATCTTTTTAAAAGAAAAAAAAAAAACAAACTCCTGATTTAAAAGGAGCAGAGAAGCTAAGAACATAAGTAGAAAATAGAAAGTGGCAGGATCTTGTTAAAACTCATGATTTTAAATTCAGTATCCATGCATGTAAGTGAGTTAAGATTAATCAGAAATAGTTCAGATATTTACAAGGACCTAAAACCAGGTTTGAAGATTTTACTGATTGGATTAAGATAATCTTCCTCTACCCTAACAGTCCTCAAGAAGCAAACACAGGTTTTCTCTGGAGAAAAATTGTCTCTAAAAATTTTCATTACAATGGCTGACATTCAATTAAAAAAAATGCCCAGCTTGCAAAAAAAGTGACCAGATGTTGAGAGAGAACAAAAACAGGCAATAGAAGCAGAATCCAGTTCAGGTTAATAGAGGTGGACTTTAAATAAGTGGAATTAACATGTTCAGAGAATTAGAAATTGGAAAATTTTAGCAGATAACTGATGGCTTTAAAAGAGTTAAATGAAAATTCTAAGAGTAAAATAACATTAGATCACAGCTAAAGAGAATTAGGAAACTGGAAGAGTTCAGAAGTACTCAGACTGAGACATGGAGAGATGAGGGAAATTTTAAAATGTTTAAAAAACTGTAACATTCTAACAGGAGTAATGTATTCCAACATGAGAAATGAATTAGAAAGCAATAATGGGCAAAAGCAGTATTTGAAGAGATTGTGGTCAAGAATTTTACAAAGCTAAGGAAAGATATCAACCCACAGATTGAAGAAGCATGTTGGGCCCATAAGCAGGATAAATACTAAGAAAACCATATTCCATAGCGAAACTGCTAAAAGCCAAAAATGAGAAAAATAATAAAAGGAGCCAGTGAAAAAGAAATTATCCTTAAAGTCTTTAAAAAATTAAGGGCAAGAACCAGAAAACAATAGTTGTTTTCAACAGAAACAAAGGCAGAAGATAATGGGTTGTGCTGAAAGAAAATTGCCAATATAGAAGTCTATAGATCCATATTACAGTGAAGGCAAAATATATTTTTGAACAAATTAACATGGAATTTATTAGCAGCGGGCTGATACTAAAAGCCTTATTAAAGTGAGTAATTTCTTCATGATAAGATTGTTTTGAATGGAAGTAGGGGGATGCAGGAGGAAGTGAAGAGCAAAGGGAAGAGTAAATGTAATGAACGTTGACTGTGTAAAACAATATTCCATCTGGTGGGGTTTAAGATGTGTGTGAAAAGTAAAGTACACCAAACAGGAGCACAAAATTGGGGGAGGGATAAAGGAAATAAAGTCTTCTAAGTGCGCTTTTATTGTTGAGGCATAGTAGAGTTCTAATTCATCCTGGATTTTGACGAGAATGTATGCTGTAATCAAAGATAAAAATAAAAGCAAAGAATGTAAATGTAAAATTAGCAAATAGGGAGAAATAAAAAGGTAAGAGAAAAAATGCAACTTGAAAGGAGGCCAAAAGAAAAAGCAAGGGTGTAAGAAGTAGATTTAAATATCTGTATTTGCAGAATTGTAAATGTACTGCATACTACAATTACTGGACAGAGTCTGTCAGGTTAGATTAAAAACAGCAACAATAATAAAGTGATGTCCTATTTGAAAAAAAGCTAACTAAGGTGACAAAAAATGATGAAAATGATACTCTGGTTCAGCATGAACCAAATGAAATCCATTGTAGCTAAATTAATATTGGAGTCGAATGTAAGACAAAACCCATCAGTGGAGAAGGAAAGGACATTTCATTGTAAAATAAGATTCAGGAAAACAGTCTGCAAATTTGTATCTACATGACATTAAAATTATGTAAACTATAGATATAAATACAGTCATGGGGGATTTTTAACACAGAAGATGAGTGAGGATATCAAAAATACAAACAAAACGGTTAGCATATTTGGGGTGCCTGGGTGGCTCAGTGGGTTAAGCCTCTGCCTTCAGCTCAGGTCATGATCTCAGGGTTCTAGGATGGAGACCCACATCAGGCTCTCTGCTCAGCAGGGAGCCTGCTTCCCCTTCTCTCTCTCTGCCTGCCTCTCTGCCTGCCTCTCTGCCTACTTGTGATCTCTCTCTCTCTCTCTCTTAAATCTTAAAAAAAAATGGTTAGCATATTTGGTTTGGTAGACACAAGTAGATGCCTGTAACCACTATCTATGGAATATGTATCCTTTTGAAGTGTATATGGGACACTTAATAGAAGTAGTCATTGATTAAGCCTTAAAGCAAGTCTCAACACATTTCAAAGGACTGAAATCATATAGGGGATGTTTTCAGTGGATTCACACTATAAATCAGCAAGAAAAAAATCTAGAAAGTCTCGCAGATATAACACACTTATAGTCATGAGATGAACAATAATGGAAATTTCAATATATTTTGAGCTAAGTGGTCATAAAAATACAGGGTACAAAACTCAAAAGATACTGCTAAAGATGCGATGGCAACAGCAGTGGTATAGTGTTTGAATCATTCTGAGATCCTTAAACAGACCATTAAATAGTAAAACCAAAACAAATACCTGTAACAAAACTGAAATAACAGATTATCCCCATAGACCCCAAGGTAAGAGTGGAAGGGGACAGCTCACTCACAGCTATAAGACTTCTAACTCGGTTTGTGCTGGAAGAAGGAGAAGAAAGCAATAGTGCATCTGCTTCAATTGATAACACGGATACAGATGTTCTATTTATGGAATATATTAAATATATAGATATTAATTTGAAAGGAGGATAGCCCAGTCTGAGAATAAAAGCTGCAAGGGGGATATTAAATATAATATAGATATTAATTTGAAAGGACAATAGCCCAGTCTGAATAATAGCTGCAAGGGGGGGAGGGGAACTTTGAAATCTTCTATCTAAAGAGGCTAGAGCATCTTGGTATTCAGGACAAAACCCCCACATGCAAGAGTAACTTCCTGAAATAACTTTCAAATTGAGCAGAATAACAAAATAGAAGCCAAGAAAAAAAAATCCAGAAAAATGTGGGAATGGAAGAAAACCCAGCTGATCTCAGATAAAACTCAAGGCCATAGAAAGATTTCACAAAAACAGTATAATTTCTCTAGAGCGTTGGGTTGGGAAAACTACCATGATAAAACACTCCTAAAAATTGAGAGAAAATTATTTCATGTAATATTCAGTAACAGAAAAAGATCAGTCAAATCTCATACAAAGTCCTTATAGGCAAAAAGTTTGAACATACTTGTAAACACTGAAGGCGTGCCAGAGAGGCATGTTTATAAAATATGACAACTGTAAACTAGTATTTAGATAGAAATAAAATAGTTATAAGATATGAATAAGCACATTACAACTAAGAAAGATCAGAAATGAGCTAATTATTTCATAAATGACTACAAGATAAACACAACAGATCAGGCCTTATAAGAGGGTAAAGAAACTTAGAAAATGCAGTTTAAAAAATTGAGCAAAATTCAAAAAATTAAGATTTTCTATAGAAGAAAAAGGAGTGAAACAGAACAAATATTATAATTGCAAACATTTGCTAACTAAAGTTGATGCCAGTAGGTTAGTTAATTTCTTATTGGGAACATAAGGGAGTTCCTGTATGATTGTTTCTTTTTTCTCTATGAAGTACTATTGACTCTTGAGTGCTGGAGGTTAGGGGTGCTGACTCCTGTGCAGTTAGAAATCTGCATATAACTTTTGACTCTGGAAAAATTTAACAATCAATTACCCACTGTTGACTGGAAGCCTTACTGGTAACAAATAGTTCATTAACATATGCTTTGTATGTCCTACATACATAAAGAAAAGAAATGGTATTAAAATAATAAGAAAGAGAAAATACATTTTTAGTACTGTATCATGTTTATCAGGAAAAAAAAATCCACATATAAATGAATCTGCATGGTTCAAACCCACATTGTTGAAGGGTCAACTGTGTAAGACCTAGCTATTTGAAGATAATAAAGGAAATTCAGTGGGTATGATGAAAAATTAAAATGAAATTCTGAGGTTAGAAAAGTGAACATATTAGAGTATGGTAACAGGAAGTTAAGTGGTCTTGAGTGTTTACTTGAAATTTGTGGTCATGAATTCAGTGTGAAAAGTTAGCATGGTTGCATGTTTTTGTCCAATATATAGTTCTGTAGTTCTGAATCAAAGTCAAGACACACGTATTTATTTGAAGTTTTACCAGGTATGTATCAAGAAAGGAGAGAAGTGAGGAATTAAAATGTTGGATGATAAACTGTGTCACTAGAGACAAAACATGAAGAACAGGAGAAATAGCAGAAACAGTGGACTCAGTGGATAAGACATCTCAATAAGGTCAAGAAGTTGCCAGAATGGATTCTATTAAACTAGAGGGGTTCAAAGCACAAAAGGTTATGTTTGGAAAATGGGGGGGGGGAGAAGTAAAGATTTTGGAGTGGTATAAAACACTGGATCCAGAGAGGAGTATGATACCTGAGTTGGTGAAGTGGGGGTGGAAGAACAATCTCTAGAAATGAGGCAAAGAATTGGGAGGCTAAACTGCTGTATGGATCATCCATGTTTGTAGAGTCATTAGAAATAGTGATGTAGGAAGAGAGTATGTTAAAAATATTATGAATAGAAGATTATTAGATTGAGAAAATGGTAAAGTTTGATGTCTTGAATATTTTTTATAAGTGCTCTTATGGCAGTATTTTGTAACAAGTCTTCAGTGGTCTCCTATTTAGCAGAAAACTCCTCTTTCTCTGGTATAGGATGATTCTAGCACGGCATGATAGCTTTATTTTTCCTCCTCATCTTGTTTTCTTAGCTGCAGCCTAGAGAGGTTTTTTTTTTTTGTTTCATGATGTGTCTTTCACGTCCAGTAAATATATCTTTGGGCACACTTTCTCTAACACTATGGCCATCTTTTTCCTTTCCTTTTCCATCAGCCTTTTGCATATTACACTCATTCTTTTAAGATCTTACTATTTTTTTCCTAAAGCATCTTCTTCAACTTATGTAAGGCATTTTATTGCTTTATATATGCCTTTCACTTCTCTGCTGGCACCTTTCTTTGAATTACAGTTACTTGCATGTGTCTTCTGCTTTCCTTATGGACTCTAAGCACCTTGAACATAAGAACTATGTCTAACTAAATCTATCTAATCAGTCTGTTTCATGTGGCGCTTAGCATACTAGTTTTTCCACAGTTGAGTTTCTCAGTTAAGTTGAGTTATACATCTTTTTAGTTTTCTAGACTTTTGTTGATATTTCAACCAAATGAAATTTTTGTTCAAAAACAACAGTAAGGACTTAACTGTTTCTCATCTTAGAGTCAGCTATGTCTATTTTCATAATGCTTGCTTTAGTTTATGTGTAATGGTATTGATTGGTTGCATGAGATACTTAAATGAATTTAGTTTGTTGGTGTGGTCACAATGTATCCATTTAATAATAAAATATAATAACTTTTTTTTATAATAACTCTAAACTAGAGTCTTAGGAGCAATAGAGAAAGGGTCACTTTGTATTTCCAAAGCGTAAGGAGAATACTTGGCATGAAAACATTTTCATCAAATCAGTGGATTAATACAGTTTTAAGACAAAATTCTCCAGACCTATCTACCTATCCCTTTCCATTTTCATGGTTTTTTTAATGAGAGTGAAAGAACTAATGTTTTGGAATGCAGGTTTGGGAAAGAGGTGAGACATCAAGTAAGTGTCAGAGAAGGTTTAATGTTGTTCCACAATATTTTTATATATTTTATGTATATCTAATTATATCTAATTATACATATTTATAGCATATCTATATGTAAAACTTATATAATCATGTAGAAGGCTAATATGCATTTTAATAATATGTGTGTACCTATGCATATATATATATATGTATGTTTATATGGATGTACCATATCTATTTAAATAAAATGTTGAAGCTGGCAAAACAAAATTAAAATTGGTTAGATTGTTTATGTTTTGGAAAACTATGAAGAAAGGTAAGGATGGTAAATACAAAAGTCAAGTTCTCCTTAAGGTAAAGGGACAGGGCTGGTGATTGGCAAGGGGCACAAGAGATGGAAATGGGCATTTACTCTGGCAATTTCCTTTTTGAATATTTATGTGTTTCAACCTAGACATGTCTTTCATATTAATCTTTAGGTGTAATGTCTTTTGCAATTAAACACGGTTAACTTTGAGAGGAATCTATGATTTTAGTCTTAAAAAGAAATATGCTTGCTCATCTTAGTATTTCTTGCTTGTATGCATAATGATGTAGCAATTTGTAGAAAGTCTGTGTGTGTGTGTGTGTGTGTGTGTGTGTGTGTGTGTGTGAGACAGAATTACTTACGGGTTAGATTAAGTGTTTTTCTGTCTTTTCTATTAGGACTAGTTTATTGTAACAATTCTCTAGAATAACAACAGCATGGTTTATTATAAAAAGTCATATTTTATAAATAAAGTTAATGTCAGTTTTTCCCCAAATACTTTTCTAGTAAGAAATTTGTACATAAAGACATTTTTATATGTATATACCTATGTACATATACACACATTACACACACATGTGTATATATAGTTATTGAAACATAGAAATACAAACACCATACCATTTTAAAAGTTTTAAGTCCATGTTTATACTTTTGATCAGTAAGGTGTTCATAGTTATAAAGCAGTGCATTTTTATTATTTATTTATTTATTTATTTTTAAAAGATTTTATTTATTTATTTGACAGAGGTCACAAGTAGGCAGAGAGAGGCAGGCAGAGAGAGGGGAAGGGAAGCAGGCCCCCTGCTGAGCAGCTAGCCTGATGCGGGACTCGATCCCAGGAGATCATGACCTGAGCCGAAGGCAGCAGCTTAACCCACTGAGCCACTCAGGTGCCCAAAGCAGTGTATTTTTAAATTAGGAATCCCTTACTTGTGATCAGTCTTTATCTTTCTTTTCATTTCAGAAATGTCATAAAATGTGATTACTCTCTTCTTGTGCAGTCATTATTTTAGTTAAAAGTTTGTTGAAAATCCATTTAATGACTAGGCTTTTAATCTATTCATAAGTATTTCCTTTTTTAAACTATGAGCCTTTAATTTTATATTTGGAAAATTTTAGTCCACTTGCATAGAATATTCTTCCCTATATTCAACATACACAAAATCTGTTCAAGTGATGCAAAATACTTTCTTAAATAAAATTTCTAAGATGTTTATCTGACAAAATATAATTGTGATACTTCCAAATAAATACCACCATTTAGTCTAGCCGTGTATAGATTTGTAGACATCAGTATTTGATGATACAACTAATGTATTGCGCTTTTAAAACTTTTCAATGTAATGAACTTTAGGGATTTTAGTTTTCATTCAAATACATTGGGAAACATTGTCAATACCATTTACTAATTACCATTTTTCAATAAATTACAGCTAAATATTTACCATTTTGGAGTTTAAAGTATGTCATCATGGCAAAGTTTCGAAGAAGGACTTGCATCATTTTGTCACTTTTTATTCTATTTATTTTCTCCCTGATGATGGGTTTAAAAATGCTGAGACCAAATAAAGCTACTTTTGGAGATCCTTTTGGACTTGAACTTCTTCCACTACTTCATCAACAAACTCGCTTAGGGAAAAGCTTCGATTCCCAAAACAATGACAAAATCAACCGTGAAACAAGTAACAAGAATTTAAAAAGTGTTGAAATCACTATGAAACCTTCCAAAGCCTCTGAACCTTACCTGGAAGAGCTGCAACCTCTGAATTATTATTTACATGTATTTTATTACAGTTGGTATGGAAATCCACAATTTGATGGTAAATATATACATTGGAACCATCCAGTCCTGAAGCATTGGGACCCTAGATTAACCAAGAATTATCCACAAGGGAAGCACAGTCCCCCGGATGACATTGGCTCCAGCTTTTACCCTGAGTTGGGAATTTACAGCTCTCGGGATCCTTCTGTCATTGAAACTCACATGAAACAAATGTACTCAGCTTCAATTGGTAATTATTTTTATGTGTGTGTGTTTAGATATGTGATCTGTGTGTGTGTGTCTGTGTGTAAATGTAGAACATTTAAGTTACTAATTACTCTTCACATTGTTATTAATTATAATCTTAAACTTATAAACTCTAAATTAAGCTGCATGTATGTTCTTAAACATCCAGGAAACCACTTTTTAATAGTACTTTAAAATGCATTGTAAAATTTATAATTTTTGGAACATTTCTAGATATATTTTTATTGATTTCTAATTTAATATTAGAAATTTAAGAATTGAATTAGAAATTAGAAATAGAATGGAATTAGAAATTCAATTAGAGTAGAATTGAAATAGAAATAGACTTAGAATTGAATTGTCACCTACATAAGATACATTGGATTCTCCCACTTCAAGTATACAGCTCAGTGATGTTTCTGTAAAGTATACACCTGTTTAATCATTAGCCCAACATGAAGTAAAATATTCTATAGCCCAGAAACTTTCGTAGTGCTTCCCTCTTGCACCTTCATATTCTTCCCCAGGAAACTGTGAATCTAATTTCTCTCACTGTAGTAGAATAGCTGTTAATGTTCTAATACTGTGTGAAAGTAGAATCATCTAGTGTGTGTGTAGGTGGGCAGGGGGGGCCTTTTGCTCGGCACATCATTCTTAAGTTTACCCATGTTGTTAACTATGTCAGTAATTGAGTTATAATTATTGCTGGGTAGTAATCCCCCATTGTATGATTATAGCCATTTGTTTCCGCATTCATCTGATGAATATTTGGACTGTTTCAAATTTTTGGCATGTAGTATATCATTTGGTCTTGTTTTTCTGTTTTTAAAAACTTGTCTAATCTCTGCTTTTTAAATCTATGCTTATTTATATGTAATAGAATAATGATATGGTTTATTTTAAATGTTTTGTTTGCTGTTTTCTATTTATACTATCCTATTCTCTTTTCTTCTTTTCTGCCTTTTTTTATAGGATATGTTTATCCCATTTTTTTTCTTCTGACTTTTATTTTATTTTATTTTATGATTGCTCTAAACTTTACAGTATGCACTTTAACTTAACTGGTCACAAATCTCTGGTTATTTTTGTTCCCTTTTTCTCTCAACTTTGTCTTCTCTCTAACTTCTGGCACTCCAGCTGCACACATTAACATAGATTTACATACATTATCCCACAGGTAATTAATAAAAAAATATATAATTGGGTGCCTGAGAATTCTTCAAATTAACCTACGCTTTAAAATAAAAAATGTCTCTGCTGTGTTTCCTCTCTTATTAGTGTCCCTAATACTAGGGCCACAAAAATAAATTGGGTGTTCCCATATTTTTATAGCTGTAAAAAGGGCCAAACTCATTATTGAGCTGATAGGTATATAGAGGTATGCAAGGCATTTCATGAACAAAACAATGTAGAATTCTGTGAATCTACATCAGGTATGCAAGATGACTTGTTTTTCTTCTGTAATTATTTTTTCCAATTATTTAAGAAAATTTAATTTATAGTATATACTTATAGCTCCAGTTTCTATGTTCTATGATATAAAATATGACATGAAATAGGATTGCTAAATTCAGAGAGCATTGACTACAGTCTCAGTTTACAATTTACTTTTGGGTAGAGGACCTTTCAAATGACTTTACTATTTTGTACAAAGAATTTCTATCACATTTAAGGCTTTTTTATTACAAGGTTGGCTTGTTTGTGACTGCTGTGCTTGACAAAAAATGGATATCCATGGTAGTTTCAGATTTTTTTTTTTTAAAGCAAACTGAGCTTTATGCAATGAGTATTCACCCCACCCCAACCCCCTGGCCCCCAGGTATGGTTTATCTGAAGAAATAATATGAAAATGACATCTTTGGTATGTTATTATTTGTGATTAGGAAGAAAACTTCCAGTTCATATGTAGTTTTATGCCTATCTTATGTTTATGAAGACCTTTTCCCCTTATATTATTTTACTATGACATAATATGTGTGAACATGAATTATTTGAAAACATTGTCAACAACATAATTATTTTAATTTTAAATGTTGACTGTTTCACTATTGATCAAATATTTCTTTTGGTAGGTGTCATGGGAAAAATAAACCCTTTGATAGAAATAAAAGTGACATTTTAATCAATCTGTATGTTATTTCCTTATCAGTGAAGTATTGAATTATACTAATTTTTATTGAAATATTGACATTTAACATTCTGTAAGTTAAAGGTATATAGTGTAGTAATTTGATATATATTGTTCCATTTGATTACCATTGTAGCCATTAGTGAGTCCTTCTATCACATCTCCTAATTATTATTTTCTAATAGTGGTGGAAAAAATGAAGATCTAGTCTCCTAGCAAGTGAATGTTTTTAATACAGTTTTGTTGTCTATAATCACTGTACTATGTATGAGATTTCCACATCTTATTTATGTATTAGTATCATATGTGTACCTTAAACAACCTCTCTCCCATTTCCCCACTACTGAGCCTGTGGTAACCACCATTTCACTCTTTGTTTTGTTTGCATTTCATACAAGCTATCGGACAGTATTTGTCTATGTCTAACTTAGCATAATGTTCTCAAGATACATCCATGTTGTTGCAACTGGCAGGATTTCACTACTTTTTCTGGTCGAAGAGTATTCCATTTTATATATGTATATGTTCACACTTTATACACATTTATATATATATGTGCGTGTGTGTGCACACATGTGCACGTATGCATCTATCTTTATCTGTCCATCTATCTGTTTTTATCACCATGTCTTCATCCATTTACTCATTGATGGACACATTTTGGCTGTCGTGTAATGCTGCAGTTACACAGGCATCCACATATCTCTTTGATAAAGTGTTAATTTCTTTTGGATTTATACCCAGAGTTGCGACTGCCAGATTATAAAGTAGTTCTATTTTTAATTTGCGGGGGGGACCTCTATACTCTTCTCCATAGTGGCTGAACCAATTTACATTCCCACCAACAGTGCACAAGAGTTACCTTTTCTATACATCCTTGCCAACACTTACTATCTTGTTTTCTTGATAATATCTGTTATAACATGTATGAAGGGCTATTTCACTATAGTTTTGATTTGTATTTCCTTGGTGGCTAATGATGTTGAACACCTTTCATGCCAACAGTGGCAAGTCTTTGGAAAAGTGCCTCTTAAGTTCTTCTGCTCATTTTTTAAGTGGATAATTTGTGGGGATTTGTTCATTATTGAGTTACAGGAATTCTATGTATATTTTGGGTATTAACCCATTATCTGTTAAATGATTTACAAATAATTTATTTGCCTTTTAGTTTCTTAATTGTTCCTTTCTCATTGTATAAGCTTTCAAGTTTGATGTAGTCCCACTTGTTAATTTTTTCTTACTTGGGCTTTGGCTGTCCTATCCAAATGTTTAAGTCTGATCCATTTCTAGGTGATTTTTGTGTGTGGTGTAAGATAGTCCAATTTTCTTTTCCTGCATTTGGTTATCCTGTGTTTCTGGCATCATTTGTTGAAGAGATATTCTTTCTCCATTGAATATTAATATTCTCTGCTTCCTTATTCTTTATTAGTTGACTATATATGTGGGGGTTTAATTCTAAGTACTCTATTTTATTCTGTTGATCTAAATGCCTATTTTATACCTATTTTCATACTACTGTATAATTAGTATGGCATCATAGTATAATTTGAAATCAGTAAATATGGCTCCAGTTTTGTTTTTCTTTGTTATCATTGCTTTGTCTATACAGGGTTTTTTTGTGGCTCCATACAAATTTGAGGATTTTTTTCTTTATATTACTATGAAAAATGCTATAGGAATTTCTTTCTTTTTTTTTTTTTGGCTTAAATAATGGAGGGTTTTAAAAATATATTTTTATTTTCATTCAATTAATTAACATAGGGTATTATTAGTTTCAGAGGTGGAGTTCAGTGATTCATGAATCTTATATAGCACCTGGTGTTCATTACATCCTGTCACCTCCTTAATGTCCATCACTGAGTTACCCCATCCCCCCAGCCCTCTCCCCTCCAGCAATCTTCAGTTTTTCTCCTATGATTAAGAGTCTCTTATAGATTACCTTGCTCTGTGGAGTTCGTTCTTTCTTTCTTTCTTTCTTTCTTTCTCTCTTTCTCTCTTTCATTTTATTTATTTGTCAGCGAGCACACGCACAAGCAGGGGGAGCAGCAGGCGGAGAAGCAGGCTTCTCACTGAGCATGCAGCCTGACATGGGCTTTGATCCCAGGACTCTAGAATCATGACCTAAGCCAAAGGAAGACACTGAACCAACTGAGCCACCCAGGTATCCCACGCTCTGTGATATCATCTTGTTTTATTTTACCCTTCCTTCACTTATGTTCCTCTATTTTGCTTTTTTAAATACCACATATGAGTGAAATCATATAGTAATTGTCTTTCTCTGATTCACTTATTTCACTCAGCATAATACCCTCCAGTTCCATCCATGTCGATGTAAATGATAAGTATTCATCCTTTCTGATGACTAATATTCCATTGTATAAAAATATATACCAATCTTCCTGGGACACCTGGGTGGCTTAGTCGTTAAGCATCTGCCTTCGGCTCAGATCATGATCCCAGGGTCCTGTTGTTCCATGGATCTATGTGTCTGTTTTTGTGCCAGTACCCTATCAACTTGATGATTACAGTTTTGTAATAGAACTTGAAGCCTGGAATTGTGATGCCACCAGCTTTGGTTTCCTTTTTGAACATTCCTTTGGCTTTTCTGTTTCCATACAAATTTTAGGATTATTTGTTCCAGCTCTCTGAAAAAAAGTTGATGGTATTTTGATAGGGATTGCATTAAATGTGCAGATTGCTCTAGGTAGCGTAGACTTTTTTAACAATATTTGTTCTTCCAATCCAGGAGCATGAACGTTTTTCCATTTATGTCTTCCTCGGTTTTGTTTATATATAGTGTTCTGTTCTATAGTGTTCTGAGTACAGATCCTTTGCCTCTTTGGTTCGGCTCATTTCTAGGTATCTTATGGTTTTGGGTGCAATTGTAAATGGGATCAGTTCTTTAATTTCTGTTTCTTCTGTCTTGCTTTTGGTGTATAAAAACGCAACTGATTTCGGTGCATTGATTTTATATCTGCCACTTTACGGAATTCTTGTATGTGTTCTAACAATTTTGGGACAGAGTCTCTTGGGCTTGCCACATAGAGTATCATGTCATCTGAGAAGAGTGAGAGTTTGACTTCTTTGCTAGTGTGGATGCCTTTTATTTCTTTTTGTTGTCTGATTGTTGTCTTTCTGGTACTATGTTGGGCAACAGTGGTGAGAGTGCATACCTGTTGTGTTCCTGACTTTGGGGAGAACCTCACAGTTTTTCCCCATTGAGAATATTTACAGTGGGCTTTTTGTATACTGCTTTTATGATATTGAGGTATATTACCCCTATCTATACACTACAAAGAGTTTTAATCAAAAAAGGATGCTGGGGCACCTATGTGGTTCAATCAGTTAAGCATCTGCCTGGGGCTCAGTTCATGATCTCACGTTCCTAGAATTAAGCCTGGTGTCACTCTCTGCCTAGCAGGGAGATGCTTCTCCCTTTCCCTTTGCCCCTGCTTGTTCTCCCTCTTCTCTCTTTCAAATAAAATCTTAAAAAAAAAAAAAAAAAAAAAAAAAAAAAAAGCTGTACTTTGTCCAATGCTTCTTCTGCATCTATTGAGGGGATCATGTGGTTCTTGGCCTTTTATTAATGCACTTTATTCGTTGATTTGAGGATGTTGAACCACCTTTGCTGCTCAGAAATAAATCCCACTTGGTTGTGGTGAATACTCTTTTTAATGTACTGTTGGATCCTATTGGCTAGTATCTTCTTGAGAATTTTTGCATACATGTTCATTAGGGTTATTGGTCTGTAATTCTCTTTTTTTGATGGGGTCTTTGTCTGGTTTTGGGATCAAGATAATGCTAGCCTCATAGAATGAGATTGGAAAGTTGCCTTCCATTTCTGTTTTTTGAAACATTTCAGAATTATAGTTATTCTTTAAATGTTTGGTAGAATTCCCTAGGAAAGCCATCTGGCCCTGGGCTCTTTTTATTGGGAGATTTTTGATTACTGCTTCAATTTCCTTGCTGGTTATGGGTCTGCTCAGGTTTTCTGTTTCTTCTTGGTTCAGTTTTGGTAGTTTGTATGTCTCTAGGCATGCATCCGTTTCTTTCAGATTGCCTAATTCGTTTGTGTATAGTTGCCCAGAATGTTTTTATAATTCCTAGTATTTCTTTGATGTTGGTTGTGATCCTCTTTTCTTTCATTCATGATTTTTATTTGGATCCTTTATTTATTTTGGGTCTTTTCTCTTTTCTTTTTGATAAGTCTGGCCAGGGATTTATCAATCTTATTCTTAAAAAAAAACCAGCTCCTAGTTTTGTCGATCTGTACTGTTCTTTTGTTTTTTATTTCATTGATTTCTGCTCTACTCTTAATTCACTTCTACTGGGTTTAGGCTTTATTTGCTGCTCTTTCTCCAGTTCCTTCAGGTGTAAGGTTAGGTTGTGTAGTTGAAAGGCTTATATTGCTATGTACTTCGCTCTTAGGACCGGTTTTGCTGCATCCCAAAGATTTTGAACAGTTGTGTTTTTATTCTCATTTGTATCCATGATTTTTTTTTTTAACTACTTTAATTTTCTGGTTGACCCATTCATTCTTTAGTAGGATGCTCTTTAGCCCTCCATGTATTTGAGCTCTTTCCAAATTTCCTCTTGTAATTTGACATCAACTTTGAAAGCATTGTAGTCTGAGAATATGCAGTTAATGATCCCAGTAATTTAGTACCAGTTGAGACCTGATATGTGGCCTAGTATGTGATCTATTCTGGAGAATGTTCCATATACACTTGTGAAAAATATGTATTCTGTTCCTTTTTTTTTTTTTTTTTTAAAGATTTTATTTATTTATTTGACAGAGAGAGATCACAAGTAGGCAGAGAGGCAGGCAGAGAGGGAGAGAGGAGGAAGCAGGCTCCCTGCTGAGCAGAGAGCCCGATGCGGGACTCGATCCCAGGACCCTGAGATCATGACCTGAGCCGAAGGCAGCGGCTTAACCCACTGAGCCACCCAGGCGCCCTGTATTCTGTTCCTTTAAGGTGGAATATTCCGAATACATCTGTGAAGTCTATCTTGTCCCGTGTGTCATTCAAAACCCTTGTTTCCTTGTTGATCTTCTGCTTAGGTGATCTGTCCATTGCATTGAGTGGGGTGTTAAAGACATCTCTTGTCATTTTTGTTTTTGTTACTAATTCATTTATGTAATTTTGTTATTAGTTGGGTTTTTTGTTGTTGTTATTGTTGCTATTTGTTTATGTAATTGGCTGTTCCCCAGTTAGGGGCATAAATATTTACATTTGTTAGATCTTGTTGAATAGACCCTTTAATCATGATATAGTATTCTTCCTCATCTCTTATTAGAGTGTTTAGCTTAAAATCTAATTTGTCTGCTATAAGGATTGCCACCCCACCTTTATTTTGATATCCATTAGCACAATAAATGATTTTTCACCCCCTTTATTTCAATCTGGTGTTGTCTTTGGGTTCAAAATGAGTCGTTTGCAGACAGCATATTGATGGGTCTTGCTTTTTTATCCAGTCTGATGCCCAGTGTCTTTTGATTGGGGTATTTAGGTCATTTTAATTCAGAGTAACTATTGAAAGATATGAATTTAATGCCATCGTAGTACCTGTGAATTCAGTTTTGTGTATAATCTCTGTTTCTTTCTGGTCTGTGTTACCTTTGAGTTCTCTGTTTGCTTAAGGATCCCCTTTAATATTTCCTGCAGGGCTGGTTTAGTGATCACAAACTCTGTTTCTGTTTGTCCTGGAAGCTCTTTATGTCTCCTCCTATTCTGAATGACAACCTTTCTGGATAAAGTATTCTTGACTGTATTTTTTTTTTTCTCATTTAGCACCCTTAATAGTATCACACCATACCTTTCTTGCCTTCCAGGTTTATGTGGGTAGGTCTGCTGCCTGTCTAATGTTTCTATCCTCGAACATTACTGACCTCTTGTCCTGAGCTGCTTTCAGCATTTTCTCTTTGTCTCTGAGTTGTACAAGTTTCACTATTATATGTCAGGGTGTTGACCTATTTTTTTTGGGGGGGGGATGGGGGACTCCTCTGTGCCTCCTAGACTTGAATGCCTGTTTCCTTCCTCAGATTAGGGATGTTCTCAGCTATAATTTCCTTCTTCCACCCCTCCCTCTTTCCTCTTCTTCTGGAATCCCAATTATTCTAAGTGTTTTGTCTTATGGTATCACTTCTATCTTGAATTCTCCCCTTCATGATCTGGTAGTTTATCTTTTTCTCAGCTTCTTTATTTTCCATCATTTGGTGTTCTATATCACTAATTTTCTCTTCTTCCTCATTTCTCCCAGAAGTTAGAGCCTCAATTTTTTTTCTGAAGATTTTATTTATTTGAGAGAGAAAACACAAGCATGGGGAGGGGCAGAGGGAGAATGAGAATCAGGCTCCCTACTGATCAGGGAGCCACATGCAGCACTCGATCCTAGGACACTGGGATCATGACCTGAGCTGAAGGCAGATAGTTAACCAAGTGAGCCACCCAGGCATGCAGTCTCATTTTTTTTTTTTAATCATATCTCATTAGTAGCCTTTTTTTTTTTTTAAATTTCAACCTCATTAGATTTTATTTCTTTTATTTCTCCAGAAAGGGATTCTCTAGTGTTTCCTATGCTTTTTAAAGTCCATATTGTATCTTTATAATCAGAATAATGATTCTGATAATTCCATCATTTACATCCAAACTGATTAGGTCCTTGGAAGTCAGTATTGCCTCTTATTCTCTTTTTTCAGGGGTTTTTCCATCCTGTTATTTTGTCCAGAGAAGAATAGGTGAGAGAACAAAATCATAAAAAAGCAACAATGACCTCAGAGAATTATACTAAACTCAGAGACCAGAAACCAACAAGGAAAAAAAAAATATATATGTAATCAGACACTTGAACAAAACCAAGCAATACTCTAGATACACTAAATCCTGATTGTATTTTGGTCTTTTAGAAAACTAGGTACCAAAACTGTATAGAAAGAAAAACCTATGTATATATACAAAAATGAATATTATTGGAAAGATAGAATGTAACTGCAAAAATAAAAATTAAAAGAGAGTTAAAAATATAATCAGGTGAACAGAACAGAGCAATACACTTGATTCTGGGTGTATTTTGGTCTCTTTTTTAGAAGAAATTACATCTCAAAATTGTAGAGCAAGAAAAACATACATACAAAAACAAAATATAATGAAAGAATAAAATGGAACTAAAAACAAAAATTTAAAAAAGACTTAAAAGACTTGATAAAAGAAATTAGTTGAAAAGGAAAATGAATTAAAATTGAAAGACTAAAGAATCATGAGAAAAATACCCCAAATTTTACATACTATTTTCTCCTAGTGTTGGAATTTTGCATTTCTGCGTGATCAGTAAACTTGCTCTTAGCCAGATATTCTTGCTGATCTTCTGGGGGAGGGGCCTCTTACACTGATTCTCAGGTGTCTTTGCCCCTGGTGTAACTGCATTGCTGTTGCCAGGGGGCTGGGCTCACTGTAGGTGGCTTTGGATTTCTCTATGTAGCTTTTGTTCCCTGAAGGCTTTCTGCCTTTAGAGGATAAAAATAGAAGTGGCAGTGTCCTGATCTCTGGAGTTGAAAGATCCTGGACCCCCACTCCTCAGTGCATTCTCTGGAAAAAGCAGTTAGTCACTTTGATCTCACTGTTTTCTCTCAGCACTCTGCTCGCCCAGCCTGTAACCAAGTGCTTTGATCTCAGGCACACTGCCTCCTGGTGTGGAGTCTCCAAACCCTGCAGTACAGTTTGCACCTGTGCTGCTTCTCCCAGGGGATGCAAAAGGGTCTTGCTTCTGCCACTTGCTGGGCCTTGATTGGAGAGTGGTTGCCTTATCAACTGTGCTGTGGCTTATGGGAACACCCAGCTGAAAGCCCACTCCTGGGCTCACTGATTGCAGCTGGCATCCCTGCTCAAATGCCTGTGAGCTTTGCTACATTCATACATTCATGCACACTCCTTCTTTCTGTGACCTTGGAGATTCTGAGACCATACTATCCCAGCTAGGATTCTGTCTGCTTTGCCACCTAACCGCCTTTCAGGCAGGGATGTTCCTCACTTTCAGAAGACTTCTGAAAGTTGCAGTTTTGCACTCTGCTGCTATATCACTTTCTGGTAGTCGGCTTTCAGAGTGTCCCTCTCCCATGGTTTATCTTCCAACATATCGCCTCAAGAGTCACTTCTCCACACCTCCTACCTTGCCAAAATTGAACACATTTCTATTTGTAGAATTGCAGCAATTCTTTTCTTGGGCCTCCGGTTGAATTTGCCAGTGTTCAGAATGATTTGATAGCTCTCTAGCTGAATTCCAGGGACCAGATGAAATGAGGGTCCCCTACTCCTTTGCTGTCTTCCCTAGTTCCCCACCATCTGCTATAGGGATTTTCATACTGATTGTGTTGAATATATAAATGGCTTTGATAATATGGACATTTAAAAAATTTATATGAGAGAGAGTGAGAACAAGAGGGGAGAGGGAGAAGCAGACTCCCTCCTGAGTGGGGAGCCTGACTCAGGGCTCGACCCCAGGACCCTGAGATCATGACCTGAGATGAAGGCAGATGCTTTACTAACTGAGCCACCAAGCACTCTGATAACATGGACATTTTAACAATATTAACTCTTCACATCCTTGACATGGGATGTCTTTCCATTTATTTATGTCATCTTCAGTTTCTTTTAGCAGAGTCTTGTAGTTTTCATAGGTCTTTAACTTGGTTAAATTTATTATTAGGTATCTTATTATTTTTGATGCTATTGTGAATGGTAGTTTTCTTTAGTTTTTTTTTTTTTCCAGATGCTTTATGGTTAATGTATAGAAAACAACTGATTTCTGTGTTTTGATTTTATACCCTGCAACTTTATTGTATTCATTGACTAGACCCAATAGTTTTTTATTTCAGTCTTTGGGATTTTCAACATAGAAGATCATATCATCTGTAAAGAACAACAGTTTTAATTCTTCCTTTCCTATTTGGTTGATTTTTCTTTGTCCTGCCTGATTGTATTAGCTAGGACTTCCAGTACTATGTTGAATAAGACTGGTGACAGTGGGCACCTTTGTATTATATTTGATCTTAGAGGAAGAGCTTTCTGTTTCTCTTCATTGAATATGATGTTACTGTGGGTTTGTTGTATATTACTTTCATTATGTTGAGGTATGTTCTTTCTATACTCAATCTGTCGAGGGATTTTATCATGAAAGAATGTTGTATTTTATCAAATGTCTTTTTTTTTAACATCTTTTGAGATGATACATTTTTTATTTTTCCTTCTACTAAGCTGGCGTATCACAATTATTGATTTATATATGTTGAACCATCCTTGAACCCTAGGAATAGGAATAAGTCCCACTTGGTGTATAATCCTTTCAGTGAATTCTTGAATTTGGTTTGCTAATGTTTTGTTTAGAATTATTACATCTGTATCCATCAAGGATATTGGTCTCTAGGTTTCTATTCTTGTAGGGTCGTTATCTTGTTTTGGTAGCAGAGTATTGCTTACTTCATATAGAAACTTTGGAAGTGTTTCCTTCTCTCCATCTTTTTGGAAAAATTTGATAATTGGCTGTAATTCTTCCTTTAACATTGATATACTTCACCAGGGAAGGGATCTGGTCTGCATACTTCAGTGTTGGGAGGTTTTTGATTATTGACTTATTCTCTTTACATGTTATCATTTTGTTCAGATTCTGTATTTATTCTTGGTTCAGTCTCAAGATTATAGGATTGTAGGAAATTATTAATTTCTTCTATGTTCTGTAATTTGCTCACATATACTTGTTTATAGTAGTCTCTTAGCCTATTTCTATAGCCAATTATAATTTCCTCTCATCCATTTGATTTTATTTGTTTGAGTTTTCTCTCTTACTTAGTACTCTTGATAAAGTGTTATCAAATTTATCTTTCAAAAAAACCAACTTTGCGTTGACTTTTTCTATTGTTTTTCTGGTCTCTTACACATTTTTTTCCCCCAACTCTGATATTTATTATTTCCCTCCTTCTGCTAACTCTGAGCTTTCTTTGTTCTTTTACTTCTTTGAGGTATAAATTATGTTTAAAGTTATGTTTATTTGCAGTCTTTCTCATTTCTTAATATATGCATTTATTGCTATAAACTTCTAGAAATGTTGTGTAGCATCCCATTTGTTTTGGTATGTTGTGTTTCCGTTTTCATTTGAAGATACTGATTCCCTTTTTAATCTGTTGTTTCACTTATTGGTTGTTAAAGAGTTATGTATTTGTAGATTTTCTAGCTATTTTTTTGATGTAAGGATAGCTATCCCTACTTCCTTTTGGTTTCTATTTGCATATATTTTGTTTTTATTCCTTCACTTTGAGTGTTCTGTGCATTCTTAAACCTGAAATTGATCTTTTATTGGTACCACATAGCTGGATCTTGTTCTTTATTCACTTTGCCACTGTGTGTTTTTTGATTGGTGAATTCAATTCATTTATATTTAGGGCAATTATTAATATGTAAGGACTTACTAATGTCATCTTATTAATTGCTTTCTGGTTTTATTTTACCCTGTTTCTGCAACCTTTATAAATTTGTTATTTTCCATGATGGTATGTCAGTCAGCAACCCCCCCCCCCCCCCCCCATTTTTTTTTTTTTTTTTTTTTTTTTGGTCTTTTGTAGATCTGCTCTAGGTTTTGGTCTTGTGGCTACTATTGGGCTTACGTAAAACACTGTATAAAAACATCCATTTTAGGCTGAGAACAGCTTATCTTTGATTGCCTATAAAGTCTTCACCATTTTACTTCCTCTTTTTATACAACTGACATTAGAGTTTATCTACATTTTGTTGTATAATTTATAATAGCTGTAGTTATTTTCCCAACTTTCTGTTAACCTTTGTACTATAGTTTAGTTAATAAATACATCATTACTAATATAGAGTTAGAGTTTTCTATGTGTGACTGTATTATTTTCACTTTTACCACTGTGTTGTGTACTTTCATATGTTTTTATGAGTCTGATAAGCCTGTTTTCATTTCAGCTTAAAGAACTTCTTTCAGTATTTCTTGCAAGACAGATCTAGTAATAGTGAGCTCTTTCACATTTTGTGTGTTTGAGAAGGCTTTTACTTGTCCTTCATATCTGAGGGTTAACTCTTGGATAAAGTATTCTTAGCTGGCCATTTTTGTCCTTCAGTTCTTTGAATATGTCATTCCACTCCACTGGCATGTAGAATTCTTCAAAGAAATCCACTGATACCCTAATGGTTTTTTCTCTTGTAGGTTACATTATTTTTTTTTTTTCTGTGTCTTTTCTTGTTGACCTTAATTTCTTTTAGCAGTGTTTTGTACTTTCCATTGTACAAGCCTGTCAAATCCTTGGTTAATTCCCAAGTATTTTACTCCTTTTGATGCTATCATATTGGAATTATTTTTGCAATATTCTTTTCAGAACATTCATTGGTAGTATAGAAATGCAACTGATTTTTCCATGTTCTCTTTGTATCCTGCTACTTTACTGAAGTTATTTATTCATTTTATTTATTTATTTATTTATTTATTTATTTATTTATTTTGAGGGGGGCTTGAGAGTCTTCCATATATAAAATCATTTCACTTGCACACAGATAATTTTACTACTTTCTTTACACCTTGGGGGTCTTTTCCCTTCCTTATTGTTCTGGCTAGATCCTTCAGCACTATGTGTTTTGTTTTTTGTTTTTGTTTTTATGTTATGCTTTTCTTTTCCTCCAAATTTTTGTTTAAGTTCTAGTTATTTGACATATACTGTAATATTGGATTCAGGAGAAGAATTTTGCAATTTATCACTTAAATACAACATCCCATGTTCATCACAACATGTGATGACCTTAATACATATCAACCATTTAGTACATCCCCTGCCTCGCTTCCTCCATCAACCCTATTTTTTCTCTATAATTAAGAATCTCTAGGGACGCCTGGGTGGCTCAGTTGGTTAAGCAGCTGCCTTCAGCTCAGGTCATGATCCCAGCGTCCTGGGATCGAGTCCCGCATCGGGCTCCTTGCTCGGCGGGGAGCCTGCTTCTCCCTCTGCCTCTGCCTGCCATTCTGTCTGCCTGTGCTCACTCTCTCTCCCTCTCTCTCTGATAAATAAATAAAATCTTAAAAAAAAAAATGAATCTCTATAATTCTCTAAAATTAAGTTTTCCCCCCCTTCCCATATGTTCATCTGTTTCGTTTCTTGAAATTCCACATGGGAGTGAAATTATATGGTATTTGTCTTTTTCTGACACATTTATTTCACTTAGCTTAATACAGTCTAGCTTCATCTACATCATTGCAAATGGCAAGGTTCCCCCTCCTCCCCCTTTTTTTGATAGCTCAGTAGTTTCAGTGCTATGTTAAATGGAAGTGGTAAAAGTAGCCATCCTGTCTTGGTCTTGATTCTCTAGGAAAAACTTTGAATCTCACTGTTGGCTATTCACTGTGGGTTTTGTTGTTGTTGTTGTTGGCTATTCACTGTGGTTTTTTGTTGGTGGTGGTGATGGTGGTGTTTTTAATATATAGCTTTTGTTGTGGTAGTGCCCTTCTATTCTTTGTGTTTGAGTATTTTTATCATGGAAGAGTTGAATTTTGTCATATGCTTTTTCTGCATCAATTGAGACAATTTTTCCCCCTTCATGCTTTTAATGTGTTACATTACATTTATTGATTTCCACATATTGTGAAATGCAATGAATCCTTGCATTCCTGGTGTAATCCTTTTATTATACTGCTGAATTTGTTTTAGTAATAACAGTTCTTTCTTATGTTATGGGTTGGTGTCCTGACTAACCCATAGTTAGTTAAAAATATCAGAAGTCAAAAATACATTTGATGTGCCTAACTTAACAGATATCATAGCTTTATCTAGCCTGTTTAGGACCCTACTGCCAGCAGCTGGGTAAAACCATCTAAAATGAAGCCTCTTTTATATTTAAGTGTTAAAAACCTCATGTAATTTACTGAATACTATATTGAAAGTGAAAAACAAAGTAGTTGTATGGGTACAAAATGATTCTAAGTGTTTTGGTTGTTCACCTTCATGATCTCATGGTTGACCAGGAGCTGTGTTTCCTGCTGCTGCCCATCATCAAGAGGACGCATTGTACCATGGATTGCTAGGCCAGGAAAAGATAAAAATACAAAATATGGTTTCTACTGAATGCCTGTCACTTTTACACTGTCATAAATTTGAAAAATCTCAAGTTGAACCATATTACATCTGGCATCTGTATTTTGTTGAGGAATTTTTCATCAGTGTTCATTTGGGATAGTAGTCTAGTTTTCTTTTGTCTTTGCTTTTGTAGTAAGGTAATGCTGACCTCATAAAATGAATTAGAAAGTACTCCCTCCTCTTTAATTTTTTGGAATAGTTTGAGAGGAATTTACTTCTTCTTTAGGTATTTCGTAGAATTCACCTATGAAGCCACTGGGTCCAGGGCTTTTTTCTTTGTTGGGAGATTTTTGATTATTGATTCACTTTCCTTACTAATATATATAAGTATAAGATATAAGTGTATGCTGTTTATTTCTTGATGGTTGAGTCTTGGTAGCTTTTGGGCTTCTAGAAATTTGTACATTGTAATGTGGCTATCCAATTTTTTTTGCCATATATTTGTTCATAGTACTCTCTGATAATTGTTATTTCTGTTTTTAGATTTTTGTTTCTGATTTTAGTAATTTGTATCTTTTCTCCTGTTTTCTCAGCTCATCTTGCTAAAGGTTTGTTTATTTTGATGATTTCATCAAAGAACCAACTTTTGTTTACACTGCTTTTCTGTTTTTTAATTTCCTCCTTCATTTATCTCACCTCTAATCTTTGTTTCCTTCCTTCTACAAGTCTTAGGATTAGTTTTTTGGGTTTTGGTTTTTGGTTTTTGTTTTGTTTTGTTTATAATTCTAGTTCTTTAAGTTGTAAAGGTATGTGGTGGTTTTGAGATCATTCTCATCTTTTATTTATTTATTTTTTAAGATTTTATTTATTTATTTGACAGAAAGAGAGGGATCACAAGTAGGCAGAGAGGCAGGCAGAGAGAAGGGGGAAGCAGGCTCCTCACGGAGCAGAGTCTGATGTGGGACTCGATCCCAGGACCCTGAGATCATGACCCTAGCCGATGTAGAGGCTTAACCACTGAGCCACCCAGGAGCCCCATTCTCATCTTTTAAATGTAAGTATTTATAGCTGTCAGTTTATCCCCATAGCACCACCTTGTTCATATCCCAGATTTTATATGTCATGTTTTTGTTTTATTCATTTCTAAGCATTTAGAAAACACTTAGCTTATGATTTCTTCTTTAATCTATTGGTTATTTAATCCTTTTGGCCTTAATATAGTGACTTAGGAGGATTTATTTTCAAGTGTTGAATTTTATTCATTCTTGGAATAAACTCCATTTGTTGTTGACTTGTTGTTTATATAGTATAAAATCCTGTTTGCTAATTTTTTAAAAAGATTGTGTTCATGTTCAGCTGGTGCATCATTCTATAGTTTTTTTTTTCGTGAAATATATTTGTTTTTCTGTTATTAAAGTAGTGTGGCAGGGCAGTAGGTAACTCAGTCAGTTAGGCATTCAACTCTTGATTTCAGTTCAGGTCCTCATCATGGGGTTGTGAGGTCAAGCCCCACAGTAGGGTCCATGGTTAGTGCAGAGTCTGCTTGAGATTCTCCATTTATCAAGGCCCTTTTCCTTGCTCATGTGTACAAGTGCTCTCTTTTCTCTCTTCTCCTAATAAATAAATAAAATCTTAAAAAATAAAAATATAAAAATAAAGTGGGGCTGTTTGTCCTCATAAAACTAGCTAAGAAAACTTACTACTTTTTTTCTGGAAAAGGTTGGGTAGAGATGGTAGTATTACCTATCATGCATTTGATAGAAATCACCATTTAAACCATCTTGGCCTGGTGCTTTCATTGTTTAATTATAAATTCAAGCTCATTAATAGGACTATTTAGGTTATCTATTTCTTCTTGAATGAGTTTGGTCCTTTTCTATTTTTTAAAGAACTGATCAATATCATATTTTTCAGTTTTATGTATGAAGAGTTGTTTGTGTTATCCCTTTATTAAGCTTTGAAAGAAATAGGGTCTGTATATTCTGTATGTTTTACCTCTTTATCCATGCTTTTGATAGTTTCTTTTTATGATAGATTTTTTTTTCTTGGTCAATATATTTAATTAAAATTTTTTACCCTTTCAAGAAATCAACACTTGGTTTCATAATCTGGAAAAAGGTGGTTTTTTATGCTGCTCTGGGATTATCTTATAAATGTGAGTTAAAGTTCTTGATAGTATTGGTCAGGTCTTCTGTATGCTTGCCAATTATCTTGTCTATCACTTATTGATAAAGCAATGTTGATGTATAATTTTGGATTTATCTATTTCCCCTTTCAGGTCTGCCATTTTTCTGTATTTTAAAGGCCTTTTGTTAAGTACATAAGCATTTAGGACTGTTATATCATTTGTATAGAGTCCTTTATTATTATGAAATACTCCTTTTTTAGTGCTGGGAATATTCATTTTCTAAAGTCTACTTTGTTTGACATTAATATAACAATTCCAGAATTTTTTTTATTAGTGTTTGGTAAATCTTTTCCCATTCTTTTTGACCTGTCTTCATACTTAAGTCGTGTTCAAGGAAATCATTCTGTGGTCAGGTATTGCTTTTATAAAAATCCATTTTGAAAATTCTGTCCTTAAAATGATATGCTTAGACTGTTTGTACTCCGTGTAACTAGTAATATGTTTATATTGATTGAAATCTGTCTTTTTAGCCACTTGCTATTTACTCCATTTCTTTGTTCCTTTTTCCGCCCCCCTGTGTTCTTTTGGATTAATTGAATAATTTTTGTGATTCATTTGCTCTCCACTATTCACTTATTTTTTTTTCTTTTTTTAATTGCTTACATAAGACTTACCAAATATTCCTTTTTATCGTCAGTCCACTTGCAAATAATACATACTTTGTATGTAGTATAAAGACCTTACCACAATATATTCCCAATTTTTCCCTACTATATCTTTTGC